>NW_011888851.1:3108695-3110124 GCF_000151845.1 Pteropus vampyrus
CAAATCTGATGATTTTCTTGGTTCTATTTCTTTAAAAAGTGCAAATGGGATTTTGATGGGGATTGCATTAAATCTGTATAATTATTTAGGTAATACGATCATTTTAACTATATCGATTTTTCCAATCCAAGAACACTGAATATTTTTCCATTTTTTTTGTGTCTTCTTCAATTTTTTTTAATAAGGTCTTATAGTTTTCATTATATAGGTCCTTCACATATTTCATTAAGTTTATTCCTAAGTATTTTATTCTATTTGTTGTGATTGCAAAAGGAATTGCTTTTCTATTTCTTTTTCTGACAATTCATTATTAGAGTATAGGAACGCTATGGATTTTTGAACATTGATTTTTGTATCCAGAAACTTTACTGTACTTGCTTATTATTTCTAGTAGTGTTCTTGTGGAGTTTTTAGGTTTTCTATATAGAGAATCATGTCATCTACAAATAATGACAGTTTGACTTCTTCATTTCCTATTTGGATGCCTTTTATTTCTTTCTCTCGCCTGATTGCACTGGCTAGGACCTCCAATGTTACATTGAATGTCAGTGGTGATAGTGGACGGCCTTGTTTTGTTCCTGATCTTAGAGAAGAAGTTTTTAGTTTTTCATCGTTAAGTATAATGTTGGCTGAGAGTTTGTCGTAGATGGCCTTTATTATGTTAAGGTACCTTCCTTCTATACCAATTTTGTTAAGTGTTTGATCATAAATGGGTACTGTAGCTTGTCAAAGGCTTTTTCTACATCTATTGATATGATCATATGATTCATATTTTTTAATTTGTTTATATGGTATATCATATTAATTGATTTGCATATGTTGAACCATCCCTGTGCCCCTGGGATGAAGCCCACTTTATCGTGGCGTATAATCTTTTTAATATGTTGCTGTATTTGGTTCACTAGTATCTTATTTAGGATTTTTGCATCTGTGTTCATGAGAGATATTAGTAGTTTTCTTTTTTTGAGTTATCTTTACCAGGTTGTGGTATCAGGGTAATATTGGCCTCATAAAATGAATTGGGAAGTATTGCCTCCTCTTTGATTTTTTTGGAAGAGTTTGAGGAGGAGAATAGGTATTAAATCTTCTTTGAATGTTTGGTAAAATTCATAGGTGAAGCCATCTGGTCCTAGACTTTTACTTTTTGGTACGTTTTCTATGATTATTTCAATTTCCACACTTAGTTTTACTTCTAAAAATCCCCAGAAAGGATTCCTCTTGGCCTAGCTTGGGAAACCTTAGGACCTGTTATGGGTTGAATGTGTCCCTATATAAGATATTTAAGTCCTTACCCCTAGTACTACAGATCTCTAGTGCAATTTATTATGATTTGGAACTCAGTTTGGATCAATAAACTTGAAAATCTTAACTGAAAATTTTCCATCAAATGAATTAGTTTGGTTAGGAATTGGGTAATTAGAAATGACCT
>NW_011888851.1:3110174-3132204 GCF_000151845.1 Pteropus vampyrus
GTATAATCTTTTTAATATGTTGCTGTATTTGGTTCACTAGTATCTTATTTAGGATTTTTGCATCTGTGTTCATGAGAGATATTAGTAGTTTTCTTTTTTTGAGTTATCTTTACCAGGTTGTGGTATCAGGGTAATATTGGCCTCATAAAATGAATTGGGAAGTATTGCCTCCTCTTTGATTTTTTTGGAAGAGTTTGAGGAGGAGAATAGGTATTAAATCTTCTTTGAATGTTTGGTAAAATTCATAGGTGAAGCCATCTGGTCCTAGACTTTTACTTTTTGGTACGTTTTCTATGATTATTTCAATTTCCACACTTAGTTTTACTTCTAAAAATCCCCAGAAAGGATTCCTCTTGGCCTAGCTTGGGAAACCTTAGGACCTGTTATGGGTTGAATGTGTCCCTATATAAGATATTTAAGTCCTTACCCCTAGTACTACAGATCTCTAGTGCAATTTATTATGATTTGGAACTCAGTTTGGATCAATAAACTTGAAAATCTTAACTGAAAATTTTCCATCAAATGAATTAGTTTGGTTAGGAATTGGGTAATTAGAAATGACCTAAAAAGTAATTTGCAGATAGTTTTATCTCATTGATATCTATGTCTCAGCTTACAAGTCACCACAATTGCAGAAAAATTAACAAATTTGCTTTGTCTAGGCTTGTAGATATCAACAGCAAAATTAAATTTATGTGAGGGAACCAATATTGTTTAAGATACTGCTAAGGAAATATGATGTTGAACAAAATGGTGGATTCCTGTCTTAAGGTGGTAACTGCTCTGATTTTTTAATGACATAGTTTCTTTTGTAGTTGCTCATGACAGGCTCCATTAGAGACACAATCCTGTAACTACTGCTACATTCTACCCTTTCTCAACTACTGTTCCTTAAAAGAGCTTATATTCACTAGGTTAGACTTCATTAATAAGGAATTTGTATCAGAGTGAGTAAATTGTCTTTTTCTGCTTTTATTTTTTAATTTGGGAATATGATATCTAAGATTCTAGATCAAGAATTGGGCAAACTAAAACTGTCAGGCCAAATCAAGCCCACCATCTGTTTTTGGCAGTTCAGATTTATTGGAACACGCCACATCCATTCATTTACTTATTGTCTATGGCAGTTTTCATGCTACAACAGCAGAGTTGAACAGTTGTGACAGAGGCGCAAAGCCTAAAATATTTACTATCAGGCCTTTTATAGGAAGAGTTTGCCAATCCCTGATTTAGATGGCTATGTGAGGGAGAAAACAAGGTGTTTTTTTTCTGTTTTTGTTTTTGTTTTTTTTTTAATTAAACTTACCATGGACAGAGTTTTTAACCCTTGGAATAAAACAAAATTTCCATATAACTGATGATCTGGACTCCACATCTCTGAAATGAAATACATGGTTTAAAACGCTTCATTGAACTTGATTTTTCTTATTTACAGTTACTTGTAATTAGTAGTTATTTTGCTCTTATAACTACTTTTTTTTCTATTGCAAATAACTAGTTCCAGAACTGAAAAATGAAAGGGTTGTCCAAAGGTATCATGTGTTTGGAATGTTTTTGATCTAATGTTTCTTGAAGCTAGAAAGACATCTTTGCTCACCATCAGTGGCTTCCTTAGAGGAATCACCCAGGGCATATAATAGCAAGCTCAGTACATTCTTACTACTTAATTGATTAGTTGATTGATTTGAAAGAACAAAAATAATGCAAAAAGATATTTCTATTTGGTGTATGACTTAAACAAAACATTAGTTATAATGTGAACTTAGAAAGTTACCTAATCTCTCTGAGCTTCTGTGACTTTTTCTGTAACCAGGAAATGAGACATTCCATTTAAAATGTTTGATGAAGTATCTTGCATATAATTAAGGCATAATACATTTAACTCTTGTTATTATTATGGATATCTTTTTAGCTTTATAGCCTAATTCTGCTGCCATATTTTAGCTATACTTAACATCATTAATTCATCCATCTTATTTGTTGCTTGCTTACTGTATTAGTCTGAGTCCTTTAGAAAAACAGAACCAATAGGACACACATGCACACACACACACACACACATATGTGAAATTGGTTTACAAGGCTGTGGAGGCTAAGAAGTCCCAAGATCAACAGTCAGCAAGCTGGAGATCCAAGAGAGCCGATGATATACTTCCAGTTCGTGTCCGAAGGCCTGAGAACCATGAGAGGTGATTGTGTAAATTTCAGTCAGAGTCTGAAGGCAGGAGAAGATCAGTGTTCCATTTCTAAGACAGTTAAACAGAGAAAAAGCAAATTCTTCCTCACTCTGCCATTTTGTATGGTGATCGGATGTGAAAGGCTTGGAAGCCAGGTAATTGAACAATTGTCTACAGATGAAAGTACCATGAATGATGGCAAGAGTGGCAATGGAGAGAGCTGGAGAGTCTTGTGCTAAATATTCCATGAAGTTCTAATTTTTATCTGAATGTGCCATGATTTTCTTGTTTCTATGACTTGCACATACTATTTCTGTTTGGAATATTCATTCTCCTTTTCTCTACTTGGAAAATTCCATTCATTCTTCTAGTTTAGATGCCATTTTCTTTGAAAGGCCTATACTGACTTCTCCCATATAGGTTGCTTTTCTGTTGTGATTGCACGATTATCTATAACTACTTCTACCATGACATTTACCAAATTATAGAGGAAGCTATGTTTAAAAATTTGCCTTTTCATGCATACCATGATGTCACATAATGCAAAGATGACACCTTATGCATCTTTGCTTCCATTCAATAAATATTTGTCAAGTAATGCTTTCTTATTAAAATATGAGCAAATTAAAGGCATTTTTATATGCCCAGTACATACTACCATCTGGAAAAAGTAAGATCCCAATAAATATCTATTGAATAAGTTCCATTATTATTTTCTAAAGAAAAAAAAGCCAAGATTCATTGACAGTAATTATTTTCAAATGTCCATGGTAGTTAAGTACTTGATAGCATGAGCAACCCAGTTAGGATTTGATTACAATAAAATATGGATGATATCTGAACTTTCTATCTATAAATGTTTAAACCATACCAACCAACTAATACGAGTCAATGGAAAGTTGAACTGATGTGAATATTTACAGTTAAACTTTAGGAGAGATTTGGAGGGATTTAAATTCAAAGGTTGGGTCAGTTTGCATTGGAAATATGCTTGGAATTTATTGCAGCTGCTGAAAGTGGGATAGCCTGGAGGTGTACAGATTGTGGAACGACAGCTGTTTTGTGGAGCAATGAAATCGGGGTAACTCTTCTTAGTGGTCAAATTCTCATTATCAGGGAGCACTTTTTTTTTGTTTGTATGGCAATATCCTAATTAATTCCTCTCAGAGAAAGCTCACTAAATAACTATTTATGTGTTGCTTATAGCAGAATTCTCAATTTTGCTTGTGCATTAGAATCATTTGTGAAGATTTTTTCAGGCAAAGAAGCCCAGGCTACACCTTCAGAGGTTCTGAGTCAGCAAGCATTTTTATAAAGCTTCATAGGTGATTCTGAAGCATGGCCAAGGTTGAAGACCACTGAAATAAAGTGAAATGCCAGTGAAGGACTTTATTGTGAGTTGTTTCTTTTCTTAAATCCAACACTAACTGAAATTTTTTGTGCTTGTTAAATTATAGTAGCTCCTCCCTGCCTCCCTTCCCCCCATCCGAATGATATGTTCCAAGATGCCCTGTGGATGCTTGAAACCACAGATAGTACTAAACTCTATATTATGTTTTTTCCTATATACATATGTACCTATGATAAAGTTTAATTTATAAATTAGGCACAGTAAGAAATTAACAACAATAACTATTATAACAATTAAAACAATATACTGTAACAATTATAATAATATACTGTAATAAAAGTTATGTGAATGTGGTCTCTTGCTCTGATAACTGATCTGATTACTGAGACGGGCTACTAAGTGACTGGCAGGCAGGGAGCATATACAGCGTGGAGACTCTGGACAAAGGGATGATTCATGTATCAGGTGGGATGCAGTGGGATAGCATGAGATTTCACCACGCTACTCAGAACGGTGCACAGTTTAAAATTTATGAATTGCTTATTTCTGGAATTTTTCATTTAATATTTTTAGACCATGGTTGACAGCGGGTAACTGAAACTACGAAAAGAAAAACCACGAGTAAGGGTGGACTATTACTGTATTTTAAAATTGCAAATTAAAAAAGAGTCAAGCTCTTTTGCGGGAAAGTCCCTATTGTGTTATGATCCATCCATTAGGAAGAAACATTTTGTTTTCTGTAGTGCTATAGAGGTCAAACAAGTTTATTTATGTGAACAGTTCCCTGAGTTTTAGTTCTGAAGTTCATGACTAAGCTGTAAGTTGATAACAGCCCTGTACTGAGATAAATGCTGAAGAATAACATGTCTGCTGAGGTAGAGAGGCAAAATATACTCTTACATGAAAAAAAAATATCCAACTTCTAAATAATATAGATAATATTAAATTTTGAGACAAAACATTTTATCACTTTAATCTTTTTTACCTCAAGAAATATGCCTAATGTTATCACAGAAATTTTTGCATTCTGTATTAATATATTGTAGATAAAAAACAGTGCTATGCCACTCAGTGCATTTTTCTTTATATTTTTTTAACATGTACTTATCTAGCTTATATTTTAATTTACCTTAAAATTATTCCTATTTTCTATATGTTTTTACTCCTTAAAGATAGTGGTATCCTTTCCTATCTTGTACTTTTTCCTTCTTTTTTCTTTTATAAGGACACTTTATAGCAGGTCCTTTTTCTTTTTTCATGTGTATTTAGGGGAGAATCATACTCTTCTGCTGAACATCAAATTTAAAGCAGAACACCTATATTTAACTCCACTCTCTGCTATCCACACTGTGGTCTTACTCACCTTCTTTGAGGCTCCATTTCCATAGCATTAACATTCCTGTTGATGGTGATTATAAGGGCTGTGGGAAGGAAGAAAAATGCAGAGCCCTACATATATAACATCTGTGCATAGTAGGTCCTGATATCTGTGAGTTTCTTTCCTTCTTTCCTTTGTAAAGGATTCTTTGAAATATAGTTCCATCTAGGGCAACTGGATTCTTGGTTTTGTTCCTATAGCCTCTAAACTGCTAATAAATTTTAAAACTTTCAAAATATACCCCAAGGTTGCATCTTAAGGCTATAGTAAAAAGATATTTTATAAAAGGTTCAAACTGATCACGGCTCAATCATCCCTTTGTCTCCAATTTAGAGAAACAACCTCGATTTAGGACATAGCCTGTTTTCGATCAATGGGAAGCTATTTTATAAATATTATCAACTGCACTCCCTCTACTCCCAAGTACACTCAAATACAATCCTACAAACTAGCTTTCCTAGTCAATGGAATACAAGCTTAATAATAGTCAACCTTAGTCCTCATACTGGTAGCTCTAATCCTAGGGATCTCCTTTATCCATTGTTCTCTGCATTTAACAGACATTAGTCACCATGTAAAATAGTCTTTGGTTTCTTTCTTAAAGACTCAGTGTTCTCCTTAATATAAGGCTTCATCATGCCTACCTTATTTTGGTGGCCTTTCTAATTCATCTCACACCATACTGCTGGATTGTCTTTTCCTTTACTCCAACTCAGTGCGGTTTGCTGAATCTAGGCAAAATTTCTTGCCTAACATAAAGTTCTGAAACTTTTTAATCTCTTCTGCTTTCTCTAGCACTATCACCTGTTACTCTCCAATGCAAACCTCCACCTTCATGGCACTCCAGACTGTTCCATATTTCACTACCTCCAGGAAGAAGCCCAATTTTTTATCTATGTTGGTCACAGGTGGAATCCAGGCTTTTTCTCATCTGCCTCTACAGATGTTAGGAACACATTTAGCTCCAGTATTGGAACAATGAAATTTTAACTCTTCCTGAGAAGGTTTCCTTTCTCACCTAAAAAGCCCACAAACAAACATTTTTGTTACTTTCTAACCTGATGAATGTCTGCTGTCTTTTCATTTGGGTGACTATGTCTTCTTTATTGTCCGCCTTGTTTCAAGAGGTTTTAAGGCAACATTTCTGCAAAACGTTTCCCACAGCAATGAGTCTGTAGGCCATTAAGAGCAGAAATCATGTTTTTTCAGACAGAAGACCAAGATTTGATTTCAGCTCTGCAATTTATGAGCTCTGACTCCAGGTAAATTATTTAAACTGTTTTTTTGCCTGGTTGGTTTGTTTTTTAATCTCTAAAATGAGGACAGTAATTTTGACCCTATTCAAACTAGCACACAACATTTTTGTGTTTGACAAATAAAACTTTATCATTGAAAATGCTTTGTAAATGATGGTAGATAACCTATTCACACTTAAAATGTCTTCGTTTTTATTTCCTTGTATCTGCCAAAGTGCTAATGCAATGGTAACCCCTGAGCAGGGTTTACTATAAACTCACAGAATTGAATTAAATATTAGTTGGTGTCTTTGATGCACTAACAAAGACACATGCAATGATAGCATATTCATTCCTAATATTAGGGTTTATTTTATTGAAAAGACATGGAGGAGTGAATATTAGACACTATTAACATTTCACTGAAACATTGATAAAATATGGTGTATTCTCATTGGTCTAGTGTTGTGAAGTAGGCATTCAGATTTCTGCTACTCTAATACAGTTGCTGTTTTTGGAGTGGTAGTAGGAAATCTGAGTATTTCTGTGTGACGACTGGAGAAGCGAAGGTATAAATAGATTTATCTTTGATGACTGTAACTTTTATGACCATTTTCTCTGCATGATATTATTTATTACACAAGAAATCAGTGAAAACTAATAAAATTTTGTGTATGTTTGAAACTAATATTTACAGGGAGTCATTAAATGCTAGGTAAGGTTCTCAGTGGAATATCAGCCTTTGATTGTGCTACCAATATTTGATTTTAAGTGTGACAAGATGATTAGATCTTGGTACCAGGCACAATACGGAGTTGAAAACTGCCACAAATTCTGCTACTTAGGCAGAATACCATCTTCTGAAGCATTAATTGGCAAAAAGTAAAATGCTAAATAAGGAAGTTGAAAGTCAAATCAAGAAGAATAAGGGATATTTGGAATGCTATCAAACACTCTATTGATATTTGGAATGCTGTCAAACACACTATTGATATTTGGAATGCTGTCAAACACACTTTATTAGGCACTAGATCTCGACCCAAATTAGGAAATACTGAAAATTTAAGGCCTAGATTTCATAGAGGTCCCATATATAACTCCAAGTAGTTTTATAATTATTCCCTTACATATTTAATTTTAAATAAATGAACAATGATGTTTCAAAATTCTATTAGTATACCTGAATTAAAGAATATTTTAACTGATCAAGCATCCTGGGAGGGCAGTAGATCAACATAAGACAACTGTTCTTTCTAAAATAAGGTGAGCCAGAATGATGCCATAAGGCCACCACCACCAACAACAACAATATAATATAAAATACAATTAGAGCTGACTTTCATCGGCATCTTAAAGCAGAAGCTATGTGCTTCCTTCCTACTGATTCCACCCTCCCTGGCCTTCTGGTGTCCCTTGCTTCTCAATGATTGTTCACTGTAGCACCTCTCCATTTCCCTTGTCAAACAGTCAAACAGTCTTGCTCAGTGTCTCCATTTCCCTGGGAGTCTGCTAGGTGACTAGTTGCCAATTTTCAGACTCTACAATGGGCCATTGTTGAGTTGCTACCCCTCTTTATACCATTTTCTTTTTAGTAGCAACTTTTTATTCCATGATAAAAATAAAATAATAATAGTAATAATAATCATCATCATCATAATTAATAATAGCTAATTTAATGGCACTTACTACATGGTAAGTATTATTCTAAGTACTTTATATATACTGGCACATTTAATGCATATATATCATAGCCATTTCACAGGTCATGAAACTGAAGTATGGCAATGCCAAGTAGGTCATAAATTGAGAAGTGGTTTTGAAACCAGACAGTTTAACTCCACAGTCCCTAGTCTGAACCACTAAGCTGCCCTGCCTAAACACAGCGGTGGGGGATACACAGCATGTAGTGGAAAATGCCTGTGCATTGGGGTTAGAAATACCTGTTCAAACCCTGCCTCTACCCCTTACTGGTTGTGTGGCTTGGGCAAGGTAATGAATTTCTCCGAAATTAACTTTCTAAAATGTAGAATAGCGACAACAGAACTTATATCAAAAGTTTATCATAGAATTAAACGAATTAATACATAGAAAGTATCTACCTCCAAAGTATAAAGCATTCTTTACATGTTTGAATGTATGACTGGGTGGAGTAGGGAAGATATTTTTTGTGCAAAAGGATTTTGCACAACCATTCAGATGCCCTTCTCAGCTTGTGTGCATAGAGTAGGCAGAAGTGTAACACTTGCAACAGCAGCATCAGATGGTTCGGACCAGTGCTTGTCATTTAGAACTGGGAGAAGGTCAAGGGCAATGTGAATCCAAGAGGTAGAGGCAACAGTCACCACACTCGCAGACTAGAGAATGCGTGAAGTACAGGGTGCGTGAACCCTCATATTGACCTTCATTTGTTGGCAGCCAATTTTTAGAAAGAAATGATAAATTTATCAAACAGAGGTTTATAAAAGCAAGCTGTGTTAGAACACAACTATATATGATATGCTTTCTTTCTCTGTAAGTGTAAAATTTATGCTCTTATAGGATATAGAAACCACTGCAAATGTTGTTAACTATATATTTGATATATCAGGTAGAAAGTGAATTATAATTTTTCATACTTTCTCCATATGTTGCTCAAAATATAAAATTTGAGCTTTGTTTTACCTTTGTGTGGGTAGTTCTTCTTAACTTTACATGCTAAAAACAAAATCTGTTAAGAAGCTCTGTTTATTTTTTCTTCTAATTTTGTAAACATCAGAAAAGGTGTTGCATGTAACAGATTGTCACATACAAAGAACAATGTCAAGAAATTCACATTAGCCAATGATGTCATGAAGGCTGTGTATTCAGAGAAAACAGTTACTTCCTAGGTACCGGTTATTGAACTAATAATACTTAAAATGTTTGTCTTTCAAAACCAAACTCTAATAGACAAAATGAGTCTTTTTATTTTAAATATTACTTGGAAAGAGCGTGAAGAACATTTTGTACCTGATACATGTCATTAATAGTTTACATTAGCTTCTTATACAAGGGAAGATATTATCCTACTTTAGAAATAGCTCTTGTGGGAAAACTGCTTTTTCCCTGAGGTTAAACAATCTGATATACATTTTTAATGTAGAGATAGTCTAAGGCAATTTGAAAGCTAACCCATGTTAGTTGTAACATGCCAAACCCCTAAAATAGGAAAGCTTTCTTCATTCATGGTGTTTTAAAGACTCATTAAGTTTGGTCTCCATGGTTTATTGAACATATAGGGAAGCTAGAAAACATATTTCTAAATAATATTTCTCAAGAGTTAAAAAACAGACAATAGCTAAATGGGATAAAATTTCATGTAGGAGAGAATGTTTAGGTAATAATAAATTCAAATAAAGGTAAACATGAAAATTATAAGAGGCAGGTGACAGTGATTATCAGTTCTGTTCCTAATTCATTAAGGATGGAAAAGGAAGTGGTTTGAAATTGCAGTAGGAGAGATTTAGGTTAGATATCAGAAAGAACTTCCTAACTGTGAGAGTTGTTGATCACTGAATAAAGAATATATCCCATCCTTAAAGAGTTCCTTACAAACATTTAAGAACAAGACATAAACTTTTCCCCCAGGTATGGTTTAAAAGCAGACCAAGTCAATCATAGTGACATTGATGAGATTGTATTCTAAAGTCTTATTTAGATTAGTCAGTGAAAGTTTGTGTGTGTGTGTGTGTGTGTGTGTGTGTGTCTGTTTAAAGGTGAATAGATATAAGTCATGATCACAAAATAAAGCAATGGATTCCACAGTACAGTGACAAAGCTACATGGTGTAATAAAACTCAGATACCTTGTGAAGATGCGGAGTGATAAAAATAAGTCAGAAATCTTTAGTTTATGGAAGTTAAGTACTGAGCTTGAGGTTATTTTAAATGAAGCAGTACATTGATAGGACCACTTGTTTTTATGAAAATCAGAAAAATTTCCCCTATGAATCTCCCCTCTTTGCCCTGCCTTGAAATATCATTTTAAAAACTGCAAATTTATAAATAAAATAGAAAATTAGAATAATTCGTCCAATAAAAAGTCAGAGTACAAAGCATATCAGTGAGAACTTAGCTCTTCCACTTCCTTTGCTTTCAGGTAAGGATACGAAAACTTAGGGAAGCTGAGTGGATTGTTCAGGTTCATGTGCTAGTGGCAAAGCTCAGGGTAGAACTTCAGTAGCAGCTGTGGCACACTGTCCAAATGCCCCTTCCACCCACGCCACTTTGATAGGCTCGTTCTGTCTGTCGACAGCTGGGAGTGTTGATTACTGAGACAAACAGCCAGTTTCCTTTCTGAGAATTCCTTCTTTCTCTGGGCATTGTCCTCTGCCAAAGGGAGCTGCCTTGCCCAAGTCTACGCCTTCTCCCCAGGAACAACCTGCACTCAATGACTGACTGGTGTAGGGCTGGAGGAAATTCAAAGGACCAGCATCGTTGCCTCAATTCAGGACAACCCAAAGGGCCATTCCAGCTCCAGTGCTCCCCCATGAATCAGATGAATCCTTTGTTTCAATTGTATTGCAGTTCAGTTTCTCCATCTTTCTATTCTTGGTTCTTCTATTTCACTTATGAAGGACAAAAGGAGCTTCTTGAATGGCTGTGCTTTTTTCTGTGCTATCACTACTGTGGAAGAAGATAGGGGAGGGAAGCAGTTAGTTGAAGGGTTAAAATTGGAAGTATAGTAGAAAAATAGACAGAGAAAGCAAAAAGAGGAAGTGAAACCAAACTACTTCCTTTTTCTTTCATCTCAAGCTCCACTTGTACACAGAAAATGTGAGGAGCAGATGGACACAAACTTTTTCCGCACTGTCTTCCATCTTTAGTGTCTCCCATATATTTTCTTACCTTCTAACTCATTTCCTTTTCTCTACCCATCCTTCCAATTTATGTAAACTATTGGATAATGTGAGCATGTCCAACAGTTAGCTTTGAATTGTAAATAAGGAGTTAAAGATTCTACCTCTAAGATGATGATGACTCCAGCTTTTGTTCTGATCCACTCCTACTTTTGGAAAGATCCTATGAACACATCCTCTGTACTCACAGCTACCAGCCAGCAATAACTGGTGCATTTGTACTTCAGGGTTCCTTTATACTCTGAATGCCAACCACTTTGGATATGAAGGTAGCTGTGCTCATGTCTAGGGAGGTAGCCACTAGCCACATGTGGCCATTTAAATTGAATTACAATCGTTTGTTTATTAAGTTAATAAGATTAAATTAATTAAAGTTAAAAAAAAAACAGTTTCTCATTTGCACTAGACACACTTCGAGGGTTCAATAACCATATCTGACTAGTGTCTACCATATTGGACATTTCAGATATAGAACATTTCCTTCACTGTAGAAAGATCTATTGAACAACGCTATTAAATATGAAGTCTTTAGAGTAAGGTCCTGACCATATTTTGCCCAATGTAGACAGAAATGATTTAGGGTGACACATTTGGACAGAAGGTCTAGATCAAGCCAGGTTTTAACCTCCACCAACTTCCTAAACAATTCAGCTTCAGTGATCAGTTAGAAAGTCTGGAGTCATTTACTGTATCCTAATCATATTGCCTTCAAAATGACCTTTGTCCTTTCTATTTTCATTGCTATCATTCTTAAGAACCATGATAATAATTAAAATTTACTGAGTGTTTTCTATGTGCCAGACACTATGTGCTTCTCATATATTATTTGTTTAATTCTCATGACGATTCCATGAGGCTCACTTCATTTTACAGATGAGAAAATTGAGTTTTAGCATAATCAAGTGTCTTTCTCAAGGCAAACAGCTGGTAAGTGGCAGAACCCAGTTTAAACCAATACTTGTCTGATCCTAGAGCCAATCAACTGTTAGATTACACTGCCTTCATCATCACAGACTTAGATGTCTGGAAAGCTTCTGGCTATTTACCTGTCCTTATTTTCTTCTACTTACAGTTCAGACTGGGTACTATTGTCAGACTAATTTTTCCTAAATTTCACTTTTCTCCTCAAAAATCTTAATGTCTCTATTTTATTCTGCATATATTCCATGGCCTGGACTTTTATTTAAATAAGTTTTATTGATTTAGTTTTACAATTCATAAAATTATAGAATGAATATACTGATGAATTCTACTTTTCAGGATTTAAAAAATTTATTCATTTTATCATTATTCTTGTATCTGATTGATGATGGCTGGACTTTTAGAATCCTCTATGATTTCTACATACAACTAACCTGAACTTATGCTCCATCTTTCTTTAATGAGCACCTTCTGCTTCTAACCTTTATTTCAGAAACGTAATTGTTTTCAGAGTATAGGCTGGGACCCACATTTTCCCTTCAATTGACTACTGACATTTTGTGTTTATTAATGGGTTTAATAAATACCTACTGGTTGACTAAAATCACACTAAAATAAATTCAAATAATTCTTCTAAATTCCAGTGACAAGAAAAGAGGCTAGAAATATAATTTTCTAGGAAATACAAAGTGACCAGTCCTGTCTCAAATGAATATTAAGATGTTGGTATCAAATTGCTAAGCACATATTTTGAGACCAATTGTTTTGAGATAACCTATATGTCCCACAATATAAACTTCCTTTAGCACTCAACACATCAGGAAATACATTTTATTTAAGCTTCAGCAGAACGTGTTCAATTGTTTGCAAATAGTACTTTCAACATGATATACGCCTTGGAAGAAATTTCATCAAAATCAGTAGATGTGGCACAGAAGCTTTGGAAAATGCATTAATTCCTCAAGAACATCAGCCTTAAATATAGCAAATGGAAGTGTGGGTTTACAATGTAAGTGGGGAGGGAGGGAAGATGCAAGAGATTAAAAACGCTGGGTTGCCTTTTAGAAAAGACAGTGTTCTATTGGAAGAATACTGACTTGGGTTTGGAGTAAAATGATTTTGGGATCTGAGTCCATTCTTTGCTTCTTACTGTGCCTTCTGCAAGTCTTTTATCTTCTCTGATCTTCATTCTTCTCATCTGTAAAATGTGGACAATGATAACTGTGCAGGGCAAATTAATAACATTTCTCCCCCAAAATGTCCATGTCCTAACCCCCAGAACTAGTGAATGTTACATTATAAGATAAAAAAGAGTTTGCAGATGTGATTAAAGATATGCGTCTTGAGAGAAGGAGATTATCTTACCTTGTTTAAGTGGGCCCATTCTAATCACATGAGCCCTTAAAAGGAGAAAACCATGAGTAGTGAAAAATTTGAAATGTGAAGGGGACTCACCCTAATATTGCTGGCTTAGGTGGAGGGAAGAGGCTATGAGTCAAGAAGTGGGGCAGCTTCGAGAAGCTGGAATGACTCTTAATTGACAGCCAGCAAGGAAATGAGGACCATAGTCCTATAACTGCAAGAAACTAAGGTCTGCCCACAAGCGGAATAAGCAGGAAAACAAATTCTAGATCCTCCAGAAATTTTAGCCTAGTGAAATAGTTGTTGGATTTCTGACTTAAAGAACTCTAAAATAATATATTTGTGTTGTTTAACTCACAAATTTGTGGCAATTTGTTATGTGCAATACTAATACTATTCCATCTATCTCACAGAATTGTTGTGTGATGATAATGTGTACAAAAATACTTTGCGAAAATGCTTTGTAAAGATGCACACAGGCTAATTGTTATCATTAATGTTCTCAGTATTCGCAGGCTCTCAGTCTTTTGAACTGCCAACTTTTAAAATACCAGTCTTAGAAAATAATAGCTCCATTTACTGAGCATCTACTCTGTGCAAAATATTCAACATGTGCTATATAATTTCATTTGTACCATGACCCTGTGATATAGAAAGCATTTTGCCATTTACATATGTGGGACCTGACCAGAAATTTAACCCTGTAGGATTTTATAAAATGTGTATTTCTTTTTATAATTTATCGTTTCAATTTTTAATTTTTTATTGAGGAATAATTGGCATATAGCATTATATTTCAAGTAAGATTTATATTTCTAAAAGTTAACCTATCCTCAGGAAACAGATTGGGATTAGTTTAGACATGTAGTTCCAGTGAAAAACTACTAGAAGACAATTTTGAGTTTTTCTTTGCTTTTTTTTTTAATCACTAAAGAAGAAAATTAAAGCAAAGTTATCAGGGAAGAAAAGATGCTGCACTTGAAGTGATAAATATAAGCTATTATCCAGAGTGGTGTTCACTAGAATATGCACAGTTTATCTTTAGATCTTGGCTTGGAAGATCCCTCCTGCTGAACTGTGGGCTGTGATCAGACACAGGTCCCAGGGAGCTGTCTACTATATGAACACTCCGTGTGATGAGAAAAATTAAAGAAGAATGTTCAGTTAGAAGAGGAGGCTTAAAGTGTAATACTTTGAATCCTCAAATCCCAAACATATCTCCATGGAAGGAAACGTTCTTGGAAAATTAACTGAAGACGTTGAGCCTCACACTTGGAAATATTCTCTCAAACTGCCTCAGACTTCGGTCATGTTCTTTCAAATAGACAGAAAATCCTTTGTTGTTTTGGATGAGAGAGAATGTTTGAAATGGCAAGTCATGGGAAGGTAAGCAAGCACACAGGGAAGGTAAACAAATATCCTGGGTTACTTAATGATTTTGATGCTGTCGATGTCAGTGAGGCCTGTATTCTGAAATTTTTGGTAATTATTTGAGTCTCTGCACTCTTGTTCCTCACCTCTCTGATACGTGTTTGTCTAAGTTTGGGGATATAGATTTTGGCCTTGGAAAAAAATTTCTTGACTGGACAAAGTTAGGGAAAACACACCCATGCACATACAACCTTAGTTCCAGGGCCGGCCCTAATGAAAGGCAAATTTTCTTTTTTCTAGGACTTTCCATTTTCTTAGTCTCTGCTCTTCATTTCCAACTCTTCTACTCCCAGACCAAAAAATGCTCTTATGTTACCCTCATTCTTCAAAATATTTAATAAACTGATTCAATTTTCTGTATCCTGAGGACACTTGCATTTTAATGGAGACTGACCATAGTAGGCCTATTATTTCAAAGGATATGGTTTCTAATGGTAACATTGCAGAATTTATGGGTATAGATATCTTCTTAGAGTGTCTCAAAACAGCACCAGTTAGTATCCAGTTGCCTATTTCACCTCAATATCATCCCCTTCTCAGCCCAGCGGCTGAGTGTGGAGGCAACAAAGCTTTCCGGGCACTCATTGCTTGTTGTTCAATAGAATCCGCCAATATTTAGGCAATCTAGTTATAAACAACATCTCACTAGGGCTGTGAGTAATAAAAACAGATATTATATAACTCATGTTCATTAAGCATTTAAATCCATATTCACAATTAGTCCACAAAACTTATGCTATTATAAGAAATATGGCAGAAATGCTTTATCAGGGCCCTCTAGTCACTCACTATGTTCTGCAGTGGGTGTTAAAACCAACAAAAAATCTGATACTGATTACGAGGCTGATGCTAATGGTAAGTTTTCATACAAATCATTTACTAGACCATCCCTTAAACAACTGGGCTGTGAACCCTGGAACAGGACATGAGGGAGGATCAGAGAAATGGTGCTAACTTCTTCTATCAATGGCTATTAGTGAATGATGGAAGCCTATGAGACATAGGATTTTCTTTTTCAAATTCTGTGCTGGAAACAAGTGTTTTACATGGTGTAGAAACCTTTGGAATGTTCTGTCTCACAACTTGCTTCCCCCACCAGTTCCAGAGTGGTTATCTCAGGAGTCTGAGTTACTTTTGGATTCAAATGTTCTTATGCTGCTTTGAAAGATCTCTAACTGACTCTGCACCTAAGGGCAGACTAGAGAAGCGGGACTGGTTTGCCAGGGGCATTCTTTCTTCTCATGCTGGACAAATTCACAATTGTTTGCTTTGCCTGGGGAAAGAATTAAACTCTTACTACAACTGATGCGGTAGCAATTTAGGACCTTGTTTTGGATCCACTAATATTTAATTGATTGTGTCACTCCAATGTTAGTTCAATAGAAATATAATAAGTTATTGAAACAGATATTTGGATTCTTTAGCCAGGGTATGTTTAAAGCATTGTTCAGACAATGTAGCAATTCATGCTGAATACCAAAATGATGACATCTGCACTATGGGGGTCAAAGCCATAAGTTTATGGTTATTATAGACTGCTCACAAATGATTTATTACTTAAATCTTATCCATTTTACCTCTCACATATTTCTTGCATAGATCCCTTTCTCTCTGGCCCCACTGCTATTGCTCCAGTTCAAGCTCTCATTTTTATTTTTACTTCTATTTTGATATAATTTCAGACTTAAAAAAAAAATTGCAAAACTAGTAGAACTCCCATAAACCCTTCAGCCAAATTCCCCAAATGTTAACATTTTGTGATATTTGTTTTTTTTTTTTTTCTTTTTCTTTCTCTCTATGTATTTTTCCTATGAACTGGTTTAGAGCAGACATGAGGCATCTTTACCCTCCAATATCTCACAGTGTATTTTCTAAAAACAAGCACTTTTTATTACATAAGTACAAGAATCAAAATTAAGAAAGTAACATTGATATAATACTACTATCTGATTTAAAGACCTAATTCAGATTTCACCAGTATGTCTCATAATGTCCCTGCAGCAGAAGAAAATCCTGTATCGTGCACTGAATTCAATTGTCATGTCTCCTTAGCTTCCTTTTACTGGGAACGATTCCTCAGTCTTTCTTTGTCTTTCATGACATTGACATTTTTGAAGTGAACTGGCTGATTTTTTTTGTAGACTGTTCCTCAATTTGGGTTCTTCTGATGATTCTTCATGATCGGATTTATGATCAGGTATGCATTTCTGGCAGGAATACTAAGAATGTGATGTTTTTCTCAGCAAATCATATAAGGAAGTACATGATGTCAATTTACCCTGTTATTGGTGATGTCAACTTGATCACCTAGTCAAGACGGAGGCTGCTAATTTCTCTACTATAAAATTACTATGTTTTTTACTTTGTAATTAAAAAGTATCTCTTGGGGAGGCCCTCATCATTTTTACCAGTATTACATGATCACTCTGTGCTGAATATCTTTTGTTGACCCTGCCACATCCTTCCCATCTCATACTTCTTTATCCTGCCTTATGGCTTACAAGATAGATCTGTATGGTATGTGTCATCCCAGTTCTCTGGGTTTGGTCAATGGGGAATCCTGTGTGACATCTCAAGAGGGTGGAGAGTGAGGCCTGGGCATCTATCCCCTTAGTCTCTTCCCCACAGGTTTCTTCTCGTAGGACAGAGCATGTTCCTCATTTGAAGAAGGTCAGGGCATCTTTCATGCTACAACTCTGGATTTTGTTACAGCCCCTTCCCTTGTTAGCTCTAGCCTAGTGACATACATCACTTGAATTTCCCTACAAATTTTTCACATCTTTAAAAACCCTCTTTACATTTCCCAGTTTGAGTGTGTCATCCATTTCTTGCAAGAACTATTATGATATAGTTTCTTACTGCATTGTTATCTGCTTTCTTTCTCATTTTCTCTCAGTTGTAGCTATTGCTGTTCTTCAGTAGTCTCAATCCTGACTTGCTCTTATGTTAATCCTGAGCCAGGCAGAAAGTACATTCATTGCCAAAGGCATCGGTAAATTGGATCCACAATGAGCATTTTTGCTTTGCAGCCCAGCCAGTCCTCCAGCATGTGTGGGGACTTTCCCTTACTTTCACCTCTCTGGCAAATCTTGTTCCAGTAGACTTCTGCTTTGGTTTTCTGCAGAGAATCCTGACTTCCTATAGGGGCGGAATCTTCTTCTGATTTTTTTTTTTTTTTGACTAGAGCTCTAATATCTCACTTCTCTCTGCTGGCCACTTTCTTCAGAATGCTGGACCCTCATGCCCAGACTCCCACATATTTTTTTGTAATTCTGTTTAGGTAGACTGCTGTTCCAGATGTGCCATCATTCTTTCGTTTGCCCTAGCAGAACTTTTTCCACTCTTTTGCACCTTGTTTCTCTCTCTGCTTACCATGGGTGACCTATATGGACATACCAGTCCTTGCCTTCTGCCTTCCAGTTGGGTTTGGCCAATAAGGGAGACCTGGCAGGAGATCCCAGGACATCACTGAGATTGGGGTATTTAAATCACCAGCTTCTTCTCTTGGATTACCTTGAGCTGCTCATCACCTTTTACTAAATGTCAGAGTTCTTCTCCAGGTGGATTTCTGCTTCCAGATTCCAGGAATCACTTCCTCGCCTCACTCCTTCTGTCTCAAGGATGGTTACAGCCTAGCTGGGAATTGGGGTATTCTCCAATTGTGGCTGAGTCCTATACCTTTAGAATCATTCTGTTATCAAACCTCTTCAAATTAGCCTCATCTGAGCGTGGTGGATGATTCCTTTTGGAACCCTGACCGATACAAATTCTATGGTGATAGACCCATCTGTCTCATCAGATCACTTAGTGCCTGAAACCTCATTTTTCCAGACTTTACCTGCTCAGGGGATCTCAGACTGATTGCTGCAACCAAGCTTGAGGATCACTGTGCCCTTTTGGACTAGTCATTTGACTGTAGACTACCTCCTTGGGCACCAGTCCTACAGCTGGTTCAGTTTCTCCCGGCTTTGTCCCTGCCCAGTCCTGGCCTCATTCCCCTCATCACTTACTCATGCTATTGAAGTATCATCATGCCTTGTGCAGAAGCAATGCTTACCCAAATATAAACACGAATCTCCCCGTTTGTAAGCTACATAGACAAACTTTTACTCTAGGCCTGCCCCTTATGATATTATGACTAACCGAGCAGGACTGATCCCAGAAAAGCAGCTTTTTAATCCATTTCCCTTATGAATACAAAGATGTGTCCAAAATATTTATATATAAACTACCAAGGACATACTTTTCAATATGATTATATAATATCGTTTGCTAATTTAACTTTGCGGTTGTTTTAGATATTGAAAAATCACTATAAATGAACTTTATTTTGCCAGGATTTAATGTCAAGAAAATTCTACTTGATAACGCTCTATATTTTTTCATCTATAGAGATATTTAAAAATGTTTTAAAAATTGAGCTAGTAGATTGTTAGCTCATGTGATATTTTACTTAATATTTTAATATTAATGTTCTAATATTTTATGTTGTCATATTTTAATATTTTTAGCTTGCTATTGTTTTAGAGTAATAAAATTTTCACATGACCCAGAAATGTATGTTTTAATATTTTTAGCTTACTGTTGTTTTCAGGATAATAAAAAATTTCGCAAAACCCAGAAATATATTTTTGTATCTTAAATTGTGCCAGGTGTAAAGAGACCATTGTTGTGGAATGTCCTAAATTATGATATGTTACTTTGAAGCATTTTTGGTTCAGATTGCATCATTAGATCATTATACGTAGAGTTTTCTAGTCTGTTATTTTAATAGTTTATTAACTGTTTCTTGGTTGTGTGTGAACTCTATACCTTTTAATGGGATATCATTATATCCCATTAAATGCTATGACATTTTGGATTTTCTATTTGTACCAATTTTGAATTGGTATGTTCACAATTTGACAGCCTTTGCTATTTGTCTTATGTTAAATGATCGGTGGCCTTAGTCCAATTCCTAATGGGTTTGTGTTTATTTCTGAGGTTGGCATTAATAGGTCTTCTTAGCAAAGATGCCAAGGGCTGACCTGGAATAGACTTCAAATTAATTTCAGCTTTGAAGGTGTTCTTTCTAGGTCAGGATTGAGGCCAACTAGTAGCACAATGGACTGAAGCAGATTGTATTGTCACCACTGTGTTTTACTCCTGTTCTGTGAATTGGAAGGGCCATCAGAACTAGTCAAAGATATTAAATAAATTCCTTAGTTAGAAGGCTGGCAACATCTAGGATCTCACTTGGAATATTTTAAGGCCCAATACACTTACAGTAAAGATAGATAAAGGGGGAATAGATTTCATAAGCAATTGTGTGAATTCCTGATTATAGCCAGTGCTTTAATATTGAGAAACTAGCTGTATTGTTTTTATTGAGGAATAATTGACAAATATAATGTATATATTTAAAGTGTACAATGTGATGATTTGATAAACGTATACATTGTGGAATGATTACGAAGATCAAGATATTAACACATCTATCACCAAGCACAGTTAACTTTTTTTTTTTTTTTTTGAGAATGGTTAAGATCTACTCTCAGCAACTTTCAAGTATACAATACTCTGTTACTAACTATAGGCACCATGTTGTACTTAGATCCTCAGAACTTCTTATTCTTATAACTGAAAGTTTGTACCCTTTGACTGACATTTCTTTTGTCTGTGCAATTTATTTGACCCTTCTTTGTTATTCATGCAGTTACTAAAAAATAAGTAGGAGCAAGAGAAAACATTTAGGAGAAGAGCCTGAAATAAGTGGATAAAGTTAGTTTTCAGGTTTTTCAGTTATATTATATTAGGTATAGTAATTTTACCCCAGTAATTCAAGAGCTGTCTGCATCCCTGCCATTTGAAGTAGAAACACAGTATATTAATGCTTGGAGGGAACTTAGAAATGATTGATTCACTCTGATTTATAGATTAGGAAAGCACTTGAACAAGTCACAGTTTCACTAGGCCTCAATTTTCTAATAACATCTTATTTTTTTAAAAAAGTGACTGTGATAAAATGATGTAAAAATTCTGGTTGCAAGTATGTTTTTAAAACTGTTGGGAGGGGCAGCCTAACATTTTATTAATTTCTGTTTTATTTGACCAAGCTCATGGTAATAAAGTAGAGGATAATTGTATAAATATCAGGAGCTTGAAAAAGGTAGAATTAATTAAAACAGGATTTCCCATCCCTGCTACCTTTTATTAAAATTTTTGCTTCTCCACTGCTTGACTTCTTTTAGACTTGGTCTAGTTCATTGTTAGCCCTCAACCTGGGAATTTATACTATTTAACTTTGTTGTGTTATACAATATAGAAGGCAAGTGGAAAAACAAAAAAGGAGCCTTGTGCTAAATGAGATTTGGACTCCCCCAGACATCTTTATCTAGCAGTGCAAACCAACCTGCTAATGGAAACACCGAAAGTTCTGTGCCCATATCTTAGCTTCCAGATATAATGTGGCTGTGAAGTGGCAGGGGCAGGGAAAAGTATCAGTTCATGTATAGAAACCTTTCCTGTTTTGATATCTGAAAATTGAAAGCTAAAATTTTAACCATTGGCAATGAGTATGCTGCCATGACGTTAATGTTCAAGCAGGTTACATTCTGTCAGTCATGTTCTTGTAGAACTGTACCCCTTTGTCTACCAAAGATGGCACAAACAGAAGATGATGCTATAATTGTCTGGAAATAACTTCTGCCCAGATTGAA
Source organism: Pteropus vampyrus (assembly GCF_000151845.1). Taxonomy (NCBI): domain Eukaryota; kingdom Metazoa; phylum Chordata; class Mammalia; order Chiroptera; family Pteropodidae; genus Pteropus; species Pteropus vampyrus. The sequence goes on from NW_011888851.1 coordinate 3,131,604, forward strand.
TACTTAGGTGAAAAGTGACAATATATTCATTATTGGACTAGGTAGTAGTGGGTCCATTTGATAACTGAACTGAGAAACTACATTGCTACTTTAATTTGGTTGCTCCTAAAGTAGGTTAATAGTTTCACCTTTAGGCTAAAGTTCATTTAAATAAACATGAGAACCTTGGCTCAAAATGCCTCCCAATTCCCAATAGTGACTTAACCTGACTAACCGAGCAGAGCCCTAGGTATTTGCACCCTGCCTCATTTTTCTTACAAACCAGCCTGCAGGCTTTTAACATGTGATAGTTGAAGCACTGCAATATTGGGGTCAGGGAAAACTGGTCCCCAGCTAAAGTTGAGTGTCATTGGCATGCCACTGATACCATCTTGAGGCACCAACTGACTGATCCTAGCTTTAGAAACGCTGAATAATTTTGAGGCCTAAGGACAGGACACATGTTTTGAGCCTTTGAACTTGATGTTTTTATGTTAAATTTAGCTTTGGGGTATATATGAATGGTAATAACTAATTGCCTTAGTTTCTGAAAATGTGGCTTTAAAGCAAAAGAGTATCCATTACTAGTTAAGAAAAATTACATTACTAATGCCTTACATTT
>NW_011888851.1:3132254-3134938 GCF_000151845.1 Pteropus vampyrus
CAGGCTTTTAACATGTGATAGTTGAAGCACTGCAATATTGGGGTCAGGGAAAACTGGTCCCCAGCTAAAGTTGAGTGTCATTGGCATGCCACTGACACCATCTTGAGGCACCAACTGACTGATCCTAGCTTTAGAAACACTGAATAATTTTGAGGCCTAAGGACAGGACACATGTTTTGAGCCTTTGAACTTGATGTTTTTAGCCTTTGAACTTGATGTTTTCATGTTAAATTTAGCTTTGGGGTATATATGAATGGTCATAACTAATTGCCTTAGTTTCTGAAAATGTGGCTTTAAAGCAAAAGAGTATCCATTACTAGTTAAGAAAAATTACATTACTAATGCCTTACATTTACAAAATGCTTTCACTTGTATTCTCTTCTCTAATTTTCCTAATAATCCAGCTGGGCAGAACAGGCCAGAAGATATCATGGGTTTTTTTTTTCCCCTCCTATTTTACAGATGAAAAAACTGAGAGTTTGAAAGCCTGAGAGATTTTCCCAGGGACATTACAGAGCTGATACCTGATATTCTGGCTTCTAGTCCACTGCCTTTCCATTGTGCTATTTGGGGCTGTCTGAAAAAGACAGACCTTCTATCAGCCAGCCAGCTGATCAGCTAAAATGGACAGAGTACAGAGTATCCAGATGATGTACTAGTAATTGCATCAAAGGTTTATATTGTTTTTCTCTTTGTAAATTAAAATGACTAGGTAAATAATTTCCATTATTTGGTAATCATGTTGACTAAAGAGTATACAATACAGCAAATTTATAAATTATCCTGAAAACATTTGGATACAAATTATATTACATATTATGCAGTGGCATGTTTAATTTAAAAATATCTTTATTAGAGTTTCCAATGGAATTATTATTTTAATTGCTTTTAGATGAATAAAACAACTCATTTACTTTGAAATCTCTGAAAGACTACGAATGTATATGTGTGTATACTTAATATCATATGGTACAGTTTTCTGCATTTGTAAAAAAAGTTTTCATTTAGTGATCAGAAAGGCAATTCATTTTTAGTTAAAGAAAGAGAAATATAAACAAGCCTAGAATGATTAAAGTCAACAAAATATTATCTAATCCTGTATCATAGAAGAGAAGAAAGAAAATGAAAACCTGGACAAATAGTAGAAATCTGAAATCAAGGGGTTTGCAAGTATTCTGTAATTTTACATGTCAGGCAATACGCAGACATTAACTTTGCTATTCATAGCATCTGAAGCATATTCTAGCTCTGTTTTCTATAATTTCTGTACTCTGATGAGCTTTCGCTCCCTGAAATCTTTTTTCCCCCATAAATGTAATTTCACAGATGGTATGGCATTTGCATTACCTGTGCTCTACTCAGCCTACTAGACATTCCACAATATTCGTGAAGAGTCTTAATCTGTCCTATTGCTTTCTCTGACAAAAACTCTAACATTAAAGATCAGAGAGTTGAGTTTTAGAGTTGAAAAGTAAGCACAGGCATCCCTTGATTAAGATGGGTTCAAGTAATATATAACTTTTATGCCTAAGTTACCAAGATATGAATACTGAAGAATGAACACCCTAAGGATGGCAAATATTATGGTAACCATAACCAATTACTTCTTTTCAATGGTCATGGCACTTTGGTGTTCTTACAAAACTTAGAGAAACAAAGATCATTTAGCAGGAAAAATCTTAGAAAATTTTACACACCCCATGCTGTTAACTATATAATGAAATCAGACACTAAGCTGGATTTAGCTTGAGTCTAAGGCAAATTTTCATAAAGATTTTGAATTTATGTTTCTGCTGTTGCAAAACAAGGCTAGTAATTGGCACCTCCAACAAGAACTTTGTATGATGAGACATGCTGGTATTAATCCCACAATTCAGGGATATTATTAGTTAAGTAGATTTTTGTGGGACGCCACAAAGACCTGCCAGGTAAAACATTGATAAATCACAAAAGGAAGATGCTGACAGTTTCTCATGAACTATATATCAATATAAGCAGAGACTAAACTGAGAGAGTGAAAAAATTATCATAGTAATGCTCTGGAGTTTAAATGAAAGGCAATACTGATTAGAGGGGAGGAGGTAGACATGAGCATTAAGCCTGAATCATAAATTTCAGGACTGGACATGGATTAAAGAAATTTACTTGGAGTCTGGGCCCAGCTGCAGAATGACTAAGAAAAGTGTCTTTTGTTTGTAATTTCACATATCAGGAATTCCAATTGATTGAGTGGAGCACATTGGCAGATATTATGGTGATTAAAACTCTTCCTTTATTTATTTGCCTGTTTGTTTATTTAATTTTTGTAGTTTTAGATCTTAGGATTCTTGGGTTAAGGAACACGGAAACTCTTTGTCTAGAATGAGATTTTCTCAACTGTATGACACTCTTCATGTCGTGAGAGTCAGATGAAGCCGTGGTTCAAGCTAACATAAAACTTTTAGAAGGAATTTTAAAAGTCTAATATTACAGCGTTCTCTAACTTTCTAGTCTACCTTCCTCTGGTTATTGGGGTGGCCCATTTAACGAAGGGAACAATCTTGTCCAGGGACTTTGAATTTTTCTTTGTTACTTACAGACTTTCAATGTCATGAGATCCTGAATTATTGACAGTTTACATATAAATTTCATCAGAGATAGCTGATTATAGCAGAAATGTTCAAAAGTAGTTAGTTGGGGAATCA
>NW_011888851.1:3134988-3147327 GCF_000151845.1 Pteropus vampyrus
ATTACCTGTGCTCTACTCAGCCTACTAGACATTCCACAATATTCGTGAAGAGTCTTAATCTGTCCTATTGCTTTCTCTGACAAAAACTCTAACATTAAAGATCAGAGAGTTGAGTTTTAGAGTTGAAAAGTAAGCACAGGCATCCCTTGATTAAGATGGGTTCAAGTAATATATAACTTTTATGCCTAAGTTACCAAGATATGAATACTGAAGAATGAACACCCTAAGGATGGCAAATATTATGGTAACCATAACCAATTACTTCTTTTCAATGGTCATGGCACTTTGGTGTTCTTACAAAACTTAGAGAAACAAAGATCATTTAGCAGGAAAAATCTTAGAAAATTTTACACACCCCATGCTGTTAACTATATAATGAAATCAGACACTAAGCTGGATTTAGCTTGAGTCTAAGGCAAATTTTCATAAAGATTTTGAATTTATGTTTCTGCTGTTGCAAAACAAGGCTAGTAATTGGCACCTCCAACAAGAACTTTGTATGATGAGACATGCTGGTATTAATCCCACAATTCAGGGATATTATTAGTTAAGTAGATTTTTGTGGGACGCCACAAAGACCTGCCAGGTAAAACATTGATAAATCACAAAAGGAAGATGCTGACAGTTTCTCATGAACTATATATCAATATAAGCAGAGACTAAACTGAGAGAGTGAAAAAATTATCATAGTAATGCTCTGGAGTTTAAATGAAAGGCAATACTGATTAGAGGGGAGGAGGTAGACATGAGCATTAAGCCTGAATCATAAATTTCAGGACTGGACATGGATTAAAGAAATTTACTTGGAGTCTGGGCCCAGCTGCAGAATGACTAAGAAAAGTGTCTTTTGTTTGTAATTTCACATATCAGGAATTCCAATTGATTGAGTGGAGCACATTGGCAGATATTATGGTGATTAAAACTCTTCCTTTATTTATTTGCCTGTTTGTTTATTTAATTTTTGTAGTTTTAGATCTTAGGATTCTTGGGTTAAGGAACACGGAAACTCTTTGTCTAGAATGAGATTTTCTCAACTGTATGACACTCTTCATGTCGTGAGAGTCAGATGAAGCCGTGGTTCAAGCTAACATAAAACTTTTAGAAGGAATTTTAAAAGTCTAATATTACAGCGTTCTCTAACTTTCTAGTCTACCTTCCTCTGGTTATTGGGGTGGCCCATTTAACGAAGGGAACAATCTTGTCCAGGGACTTTGAATTTTTCTTTGTTACTTACAGACTTTCAATGTCATGAGATCCTGAATTATTGACAGTTTACATATAAATTTCATCAGAGATAGCTGATTATAGCAGAAATGTTCAAAAGTAGTTAGTTGGGGAATCAAAAACAATGAAAGGGACAAAATGAAAGTCTTATCTGTCCCTTCTTAGATCTCTGCCTTGTATGACAACAAACTCTTAGCAGAGAATTGGAGGAGGGGTGTCCTCCACTTCTTTTCAATATCAGAAATTTAATCTCTCTAAACTCAGACCTATAAAATCTTAATTTAGCAATATCCAATTTGTCCAAAGTCAGTCTGTGGGCAGTGAGTCCTAGGCAACTGCTCTGGATTTTAGCCTCAAAATATGTGGGTCCAATTCAAGACTTATCTAGAGGCACATAAGCAATTGTATATGCAATTATATAGATATGTATGATTTGGAGATTAATAGAGTAACTGACATTGTCTAGAAGCTGATGAGAATTCACTTTTCTAGAAGTACTAAAGCGCATTTATGACAATAGGAAGCAAGAACGTCTGCGGAGCATTGGGAGTTGAAGGAACTCTGCTTGTATTTCACCTCTTAGGGTTATCTGTGTGATCTCTCGGATTGCTGTCAAGTAAGGAGGTATATCAGTGTTTCTCAGCTTTTTTTTTTTTTTACTCAAATACATTTCAATGAAATGCATAATTTATCAAAGTCCCTTAGAAATTTGAAAAATAATTATTATTCTATGTGTGATATATGGTAAGTGATTTTAAAAGCAAGTAATATTTTCAGATCAGTATGTCTTTAAAGATTACTACATAAATTGCTATTCTTTTTCTTAATATTGTTTTTATATACATTGCACATCAGTCACTTATATTTAAATACATCTTTTGGCTTTAGAAAATGTTAAATTTTCCTGAATTTTATTGTATGAGAAAAGCAAAATTTGTTGATGAATCAATTAAAATAATATTACATAATGTTTCATTTGGGACTGAATAGATATTAAAACAATACTAAAATATAACTTTCTATTATGCATCAAACCTTGACAAAAATTGCTTTGTACCTATACTTAGAATTCTTACATTTTGCTTTTAAAAAGTGCTAGCTTATTTTTGTAATTTCTATCTTTCGTTCTAAATGGCTTGATAAAAGAGAAGGCTTCAAGCTGCTATTTTCAAGCACTTATCCACAAATAATACATTGAGAGTTTAGGAGGTCTTTATTCCTAACAAACTGTAAGTCAAATTGGATAAAATGTTATTTTATTTTCCTTTTCAACAATGGTTTTTAAAGTACTAGAGGACATGCCATTTAAAATTTTTGACCATATATGCAGTTTATGAATTCAATGTTGATCATCTTGAAGAAAATTTTCAGAATTATCATTTTTATGCTTCTTATCAGGATTATATGTTGCAAACAATAGAAATCTATTCTTGAAAACTCAAGCAAAAACAATTAACTAAAGGGTGACTCACAACATCAAAGAGGAAGCTTGAGGACCAGGTTTGAGAAAGAGTAAGAACCTGGAAAGCTCTTAGAATTTTGTGAGCAGTAGCTAATTTAATAGTTCTATCAAAGTTACATCACAGTGATGAATCAGCTTCCGTCATTCTTCCCTGCTCTTGGCCACTCAGGTACGATTCATAGTTCCAGGAAAAGGAATTGGGTTGGCCTATTCTGGGTCACATACTCATTGCTCAGTGCTTGGCTACGAGAGAATGGGGCATCTTGATCGACAGCCCCACTTGCATTGTACCCACTAGGAAAGAGGTACTGATGTTCTCCTGTAAGAAAATTATTGTGCTACCATCAGACGGTGCTGGGTGAACATGAACAACACTTGTTAAAATGTATGTCTTTGTGTCTCCAAACAAATTCCATTATAGCTGTCAAATTACACAACATATGACAAAGAATAAAAATTATTTAAAGCTGAAGAACGGATAAAACATTCAACTAGTATTATTAACCTGGATAGTAAACTGACTGAATCATTGAGTCATGAGAGTATCCATCTGATCTCCTTGGCTGCCGTGAATGTTTATTTGATAAACTCTAAGAAGCTCTAAGATGCTTTTGATTTAAAAGAAAACATCTAAACAATAATTTTACTTCTCAATTTAAAAACACTTCCCCTCCCCGTGTGTAGTAGACATTTGCCATTTTCAGCTTCTTGACGTCTATTGCACTTTCCCATGGTAACAGCATCCTAGTGTTAAATTTGCCTCAGGAGAAAACAACTTCATCTCTAGCTCCAGGGATAGGCCCTGATTGACTGAAGCCCACTTCATTCTCTTTACCACAAGGATCAGGTCCGATGAACCAACTTAGGCTAGAGAAAAGCCAAGATTTAATTTCTGGGCACTTCTGGATAAGAATTTTAGTTTTTCCTCAGAATTTATTTGGAGAGATACTTTCTCTTTCTCTGGATGGTATTGGATGTAGATGTTGATACTGTTGCAACTAGTTTGCTACAAAAAGGTATAAAATCTGAAGTCAAAGTCGATATACAAGGAAAGTAAAGTCAAGAGAATTGCAGAAAAATGAAGTTAGGGCCCATAGGATCAAACTTTACCTGAAGTTGTCCCTCCTCTTGGACCTTAAATGAGCCCAAATGTATTTGATCGTTTATGCTAGTTTGAGTTGGAGTTACTGTTATTGCATCTGAAACAATCCTAATTGACACATTGCCAGAAAAATCTTTGTGAACCCTAAGGTCTATGAAGTGCTGATTGAAAATGCTGTAGTCATCTCTAACAGTAAAGCTTGTGCAATTACTGGTAATAAGGAGTGTAATTGAACACAAGTTGGAGAAATGATGTTAGATGATTGGTCATGCATTCTGCGATGGATCCCAGCCTTATTGTTGAAGTATATTTACTATCCAATTAGCTATTTTTAATTCAGAAAGAGGAACTTTTGTGATTCATTTCTCCTTTTGTGTTCTGTGTGGTTGAATATTTCTGGCTCTTAACAACTTTTTCTTTAAATACATCATCTTTCTGCAAAGTTTCCAATTTTATTAATAATCTTAATTTTTGTCTTTTATTGGGCAATAGAAAATTCCAAAACATAGTAGGTATTTAATAAATGAATGTTTAATTAAAGTTATGATTTTATCAATAGCGTATTTCTAAACCAGTGGTTCTCAAATGTGGTTGCACATTAGAATCACCTGGGTAGTTTTAAAATTGTGGCTCTTAAAGTTCAGGGTACATCAAATCACCTGTAGGCTTGTTGAAACAGATTTCCTGTGCCAATCACATTTCCTATTCAGTAGTTCTAGTAATCTTGGTGCTCCAGATTTTGCATTTCTAACTAGTTCCCAGGTGCTACTGATGCTGCTGATCTGAGGACCACTGCTCTAAAAAATATTCATTTTAGAGTATTTAAATCAGAATCTCCTTGGTGGTGGTGATTTTTGACTCCCCAGATGGTTCTGATGAGTCAACAGAGGTTGAGAACCACTGTCCTAACCAGAGGAGGATGGTTGCCCTTTATCTCCTGATTAAGCATGTACAGAAGCCAATAAAAATCTCCCTAAAATGAACTCTTTGACCGCCCCCCACACTATCTCACTAGGAAAAGTTAATATAGTTAAATTAAAAAAAAAAAAAGACAATCACTAAAGTTGATTACTTAGAAGGCCAATCAACTATTTCTTGTCCCGAGAAGATCTGTAGACCAACTTAAAAGAACATCTGCAATGGTTTTATTCAGGAAAACAGAAATTGTCATGCATTAGCAACTGCTGGAGGGACAGAAGAAAGGGGTGATGTTATCGGAGCCCAGTGGGCCTGGGTTACCTGAAGCATCGTTTTTTCCAGTTGATAGCTAGAGTCAAAAAGAATATAGAGCTGCTGCCAGAAATGATTCCCAAGGCAGAGGGAGAAATGCCCTCCTTTCTCTCTCCTTTTGGCATCTCTGATCAGCACTTCTCATTGGCTACTGCGTAACAGCGGTCGATAAAGGAGTTTGGGTAAAACATCCTGTGGGTCACCCTGTCTGCATACAGGGCAGAGCGAAAGAGGGGAGGAGTGAGGAATGAATCTGGGGGCAAACTTACTAAGAACCAATACACTTCTATTTCTGGGACAATTCGGTTTCTTAATAAAATCAATAGAGTGAACATCCATGCATGTCATTTCACTTCAAATAACTTGGAATCTTTAGCTAATTATATTAAATTTTCATTTCGCCTTAAAAATGAGTGTTTATATTTGTGTATTTGTTGTATGGTTTCCTTTGGCCAATTGGCAACCTACTCCAAACACTATAGTTGTCTTTTAAAGTAAAATCTCAAGAGAATTCTCCTGGTGTTTTGTATACCATCTTTTCTAAACCCTTCTTTATAATGGAAAAGAAAGAGATGTTTGAGATTGGGACAATCAGTACTATGGGCTTTAGGATACAGGGAGTTTCTTCAATTTTTTTTTTTCACCATGGAGTGACCCCATTTGCTTTCCTGACTGCCAAAGCTTAAATCCTCAAACTTTCCAGGATCATTACTTCACTTTTTGACACACTAAGCTCTCATTTTGCATAAGAAAGAGCCTTCATTGTGCTAAAATCCAGTTAAAGTATCTCTCTTGAATTCCATTGCTGAACTTCCTTGATGAGGGCCAGAGTTGCGTTGTAATCTGTCCTTTAAATGACATTCAAGGTTAAATTTTTAGTCAATTTGCCTTTGTGCCCTGTCTCTATAATCACATCAGTGGATCTTTCCTGTCCAGATTAATTGTCTGATACTCTTTTATTCATGATACCTAATTATGTCTTTCATTCTTCAGAATAACAGTCATAATATTATAATATGGTATATAATTACATATAAATATATAATGTTATTCGTTGTTACTAATCATTGACTCCTTATCAAATTCTAGCTCTTAGGAGATCTGTTTTAGAAGCTCTCCCAACTGTTTCACATTAAGGAATTAACTCTACTAGCATTAGTCCAAATCTGAATGGGTGGCCTCTCCCATCTGGGGCCTGTTAGTGAATTAGCAGCTATAGCATTATATATGCCTTGTAAAAACACTGTTCTTAGGCTCATTTGACTCCATTCTGACCTTTCGGTCATGCCTTATTGAAGAAAAGAAGCTGGAAAGTCAAAACCTACATTTCCCAGTTTCTCTTATAGTTGGGATTTTTCCAGATGTCCATGTACGAGATTGGAAGTCAGAAGTGAGGTGGTTGAGCTTCTGTTGTTACTTTGGACAAACTTGGTCAGGAAGCATTTGGTTTTCCACAGCAAGGGTGGCTGTTTCTAACCTTGGATGTTTAGAGATGAGACATGGAACAATTCTTTTGCTGGTGTGTATTTCTGCTAGGGTGGTATGCTCCAGGAATGAGCAATTGCACTATTCCCTAAGTATCTGATGGCAACATAGCAGCTCCCATATAAATTCATTGTTATATCTGGGAATAATTGTTGGAGACTAGGACTAGAACTTGCTCCTCCAGAGCTCTATGTACCTATTTCTCTGTATTAGCTACTTATTTTTATTAGATAAGCGAGTCCTTTATCTTCACTAAACCCTAATACACTACCAAACACTAAAAAATGCAAATGGTAATATTTCCCCCAATTTCCGAAACATGCTTCATACTTACTAAAAATCCTATTATAGAAGGTGGCAGGAAAATAAAATATCAAAAGATTCTGATCTGCTAAATTTGTTCATGGGTTTTAGTTTATATTATTTTAAAGTTTAATTTTAATTGTTAATTTTTATTAATGCTACACAATAGTCTAAAAAGTCAAAAATTTTGCTGGACTTATCACATGAAAACAGCAGTTATCTGTGTCTACCTTACTGAATCCCAGATTCCTACCTCTCATAGATGTTCTGGCAATTTCTTCTAGTATCTACTTTTTATTTCTAAATGGAATGCCTATATTCTAAATAGCATACCTATGTTACTGTTTCTCAAGTTTTTCTTTTACTTACCTTTTGACTTCTATGAAAGATGAAATCTTATCTCTTCTCTGCTCTCTCCTCACAAATGAATACCTTCACACATTTCTTTCCTCGTTTTTTTATATAGATATCAAATTTGCATTAGAAAGTTTTTTGTTTACATTATTATGACTATATCATTATCTACAGCTGAACCATGCAGTTTATAATGCTCACATTTCCTTTCTCATAGATTAAAACATTTCTTCCCTTGAGGTGATAATTATCTTACTTTTCCTTTTGCTTATTTTTCTGTGTACCTTTTTGCTAATTTATCCATAAATTCTCTGCCAGAAGTATACATTTTCATCAAGATATTAAAACCTAATAGATCACTTTTTAATTTCCTAGTTCCCTCTCCTCCACCCCAGACATCCTTTTTCATGCCCACAGACCTTGTGCTCCAGTCTAGAATAGGCCTAGTACTGCACAGCTGCCATCTATAGCTCTCTCCTATGTTGGATCCCTGGTTTACTGGATTTTACATTTTCAATTTTCTTGGTTTATTCTCCCATTTAGGTGTAACATTTCCTGCAGTTTTTTTTTGAAATACACGTAAATTTTTTTGTTCTATACTTTCATTTAAGTGATAGTTTAACTGGGTGTCAAATTCTTATCTCATGTTTGGTAAATATTTCTTGTATTCTGGCTGATATTCCAGCCCTCAGATATTCCAGGTGCCTTCAAAGTAGAGTTCTAATTAACCTCTCTAGAGAGTAAAACTCTATTGCTTTTTGGAGTCAGGGAGGGGCAGTACTGTGGATGCTTGAAGTTGGGGAGAAGATATGCTTCTTATATAGATTTTGAACCAATTCTCTTTTCAGCCTCACCTATATCCTCCCTTTCAGAGATGCCAGGTGTTTCCAGTTTCTGAGTCCTTCTTGGGTCCTGCGGTATGTAATGCTACATTTTTCCTGGTCTTCTGAGTTAATAACCACTTATCCACCTGCTTCAACTATTAAAACTTTGTTGTTGCTATCCTGCTCTTATCAGAATTAAAATAGCATTTCTTTACTGTCATCTAGTATCACCAGAAACCAACCTTGGCAGACCTTGAACTTTGATTTTTAGCCTGCAGAACTGTGAGAAAATAAATTTCTGTTTCAAGCCACCAATCTGTGGTATTTTGTTATGGCATCCAGAGCAGACTAACTTACCCAGACATCTAAAAATTTTTATTTTAAAAAAAGGTGGTTTGTTTATTTAGCTTGATTCTCATAGGCAGACTATATTGAGATATAATTTATTTATATGCCATAAAAGTCATCCATAGCAAGTGTAGTATTCAATGAGTTTTAGTAAATTTATAAGTTGTGAAACCGTCACCAAAATCCAGTTTTAGAACTATAAATAAATTGATCATTTATTTATTTAGTTTTTAAAGGATTATAATAAATCTCATTGATGACCTTGGGTTTTATATAGCCAATTTTAGGTATACGAGGCCAGAGTATGATACAACAGAAAATAATTATGGGGTACATATATTTATTGATGATTCATAATCATTTCTCACAAACTGATAGCTCTATTGTGAAAGCTATGCTAGCATCATAAAATGAAGAGAGTCCAGACTATTTTATGATTAAAACGGCTTATATAATATTGGGATAACATTTTCTTAAAAAAAAAAAGCTAAACTCATTGAAAAAAATCAAGTGTTCTCCAAGCTTTTTCTTTTTTTTCCTTCTAGTTGAGATTTCTGAACTTGGATTGAACTTGAAATTCACATTTTTCAAGAAAATAATTCACTTTGTTAAGATTTTACAGGCAGCTAGTAGAGTTGTACAAGTGGAGCCTAATTTTAAAAATTCTCCACAATTATAATGTCTCCTTTGTATTCCTTATTTTGTCCAGCGGTGTACCTCTTTTATTATATTCACAGGAAATTAGTCTATTATTTTTTTCAAATAATTTATTATTTATTATTAATTTGGTTTTTTATTATTTCTATATTATAACTCCTTGAATTTAATCTGTTATTTTTTAAATTTTTTTTGTTAAATAATAAATGACATTAATAGATTTGTCTCTATGTGGCACCTTGGAAAACAAAAGCTTTGATTTATTGGATTCTCATTTTTGTGATTTAACAAGTGTTTACTTTTTAAGTTGTGGGTTGCTTCTTGGTTTAATTCTTTTTTATTTTTAAACAAGAGAGCTTTAAAATTTAATTGAAATGCTGGTAGTTTAGAAAAAGTAGATTTTACAAAGTACGTGATGTGATAAATAAAGTCTTGAAATTCTGAGAATATTTTCTAAATACTCTCAAAAATTTTGTCTGTGTATTAGAAGAAATTGTGCATTAGAAGAAATTCTGAAAAGGCAAAAAAAGACTAAGACTACAAATATCATTCATATTCTGCATAAATAAATACTGTTAACACTTAAGGTTACTTATTTTCTTACGATCTCACATACACAATATAGTTTTAAATAAAGACATGAAATCATATATGTATAATATTTACATATTTTTATTTTAATAAATATAGATCAATATTTTCTTCTAAAGTATTTACTACATTAATATTTAATATATGATGTATTACAATTTATTTAACAACATTTTTTCTGATGAATATTTAGGTTGTTTTTGATATTTTGGTTTTATAAACAATAATATTGTGAATATCTTTGGGTGTATATGTATAACTTGTCCAATTTTTTTAGGCTAAAACATGGATTATTGGATGTTCACACAGTTGTTTTCTATTAATTATTTTTCACATTCACTTTAACTTTTATTACAATTATAATTATTTAAATAATTCCATGTTTAATTGAATTTAATGCTCAATGCTTACCCCCATGACTTGTTTTTGTTCTTTTTGATCAAGCCATGTGCTTTTATATTTTATTATTTTTCTCTGTGTTACTTTCACATATGAATGATTCCTTGGCTGATCAATCTTTGCCTCTCAAAACTTTATAAATATCACACTGTTGTCTTAAGATATTTAATATTGTAGAAAACTCTGGAGCCAGAATTATTTTATCCCATTGTCATAAACTTATTTCTTTCCACATAGATACTTACTTAGAGGGATATATTCATCTTTGTAACAAAAATTTGTTACAATGTGCCTTCTTATGGCTCTCTTTTCATTATTTTGTAACATAAAACAAATCCTTTACATTTGAACACTTAGGTCTTCATTTCAGCCAGTAAAATTTTCTTCTATTATATTTTCAATGTTGATTTTGCTCTTTTGTTTCAAGGTTGTTCAATAACACCAATTTATCCATTTAAAAAAATTTCTATTTGTTAGATTTTATATTTATTATCCTCACTTCTATTTTTATCTTTTTAACATTTTTTTTTTTTTTAGTTTTTGAGAAAGACCTGTAAATTTTGACCTTCAGGTCACTAATTCAATGTCTTTTTTTGTCTATTTTACTAATGATTACATTTTATTACACTCTTTTATTTTAATTCAGCCTTTTTATTTCTAGTGTCATTTAAATCTTGCCTTATTCTAATTGTTTTTACATTTATTATATTGCCCCTTTTGATTCTACTCCTAATTCGAAGATTTCTTATCTTCTGTATCCTATTGAAAATACTCAAAGTTTTTTTTTTTTTTTAATTGTGGTAAGAATTTTTCTTGTGCCAAAGAATTTGTCATAAGCCTTCATGTTTGTTTTTTGCTTATTCATCATATTACAAGTTGTTTGCCAATAGATAGGGTCTATGGCTGGCTTGTTATTTAATATATGGCTTATTGATTGTCAATAGAGTTACAATTTTAGATTTCTAGTTGGAAAGCAGATTAATGTTCACCAGTCCTAGACTATTTAAGTGTTGTCAGTTGTCTGGATTAGATGGATTCCATGCCACCCAAAATATCTGTTTAATTCTTTGAACCAAGGGAGTAAAAGCAAAACTAGGGTCTCCATGATGGACTAACAGTATTGTTATTTTCATTATTGTCTATAGGACCTTACTAACTGAAGCTATATCTGTAAGCATACAGTATATCTTTTGTCATCACCATATCCCCCTTCTCCACCTACATACACACAAATACACCTCACAAAACTTTTTGTGTTTTGAGAGTCTCATTTTCCAAAGAAAAGAAGGTAATAATGAAGGCCAAATGCGGGTGTAGCATGCTCTCTCCCTTCAAATATCATTTCTGTCCTCCTCGATGAGATCCATTACTTGGTGTTCTGACTAGCACTGATCCTATATATTTAATCTGTACATTATGTAGATTAAATATTATGTGAATATACAATGAAGGATGAAAGAATGCTCTTCCTATATTCTTCCATGTTGTCAACTTTCTCTGTTTGAAATGGCTGCTAATTATGATTTACAATTCATCTACCTAGTTCCTGCAGTCAAGGGAATTTTCTATGTTTCTGGTGGTAGGATGACTGTCAGTTTTAGTTTTTGTTGTCCTCAATTTTGTCTTTCCTTTGTCTTTATAGGTATTTTAGCAAGTTGTGGGGACAGTCTGCAGCCTGGACTGCTAGTCAAGTGCTAATTTTTGAAATATTTTCTTGGATTCCAATTTTAAAAATTAATATATAGATCATGTCTTGGCATCTCTTAATCACTCATCTGAACATCACCCCAATAAAATGAGTACATATCTTCCTGCTCTAGCAAACAAAGAAAATAGCATCCTCTTCTATTCTGGAAACATAGTTTTATTCTTATTCAGGTTAATAAGAACTAACTGAAATTAGTGGCTAATTACTTTTAAGAAAGTGCATTTTCATATCAGCAGTGCCAAATTTAGAATAGTGATTTTTAGACTGCTATTCTTGCATGATTCAGATTGACCAGACTAATTAACTATTCAACAGGTCAGTTCTTATAGTTATCAGAGGTATATTTTGAATCTAATTCATCTTTCCTATGCAAAAATGATTTAATGTTTCTCAAAATTGTATGTGTCAGGAAACAAGGTATTTAATAAATGTTTAAGTCAGCTATCTGCTTATGCCTACCTTAAAATTCTAGGCCTGTATTATTTTTTACTGTGATATAGGATAAGCAATTGGCCTTCTCCAAGTATTCATTGAGTTAGTCAATATGATGAAATGTTGCTTCTATAAGAAAAGTTTAGTTTTGTAGAGTTTCAGTGGGAAATGGAATATTTAGTGCTGTCTTCTTGTGAGACTACAGTTCTACTTTTTTTGG
>NW_011888851.1:3147377-3185370 GCF_000151845.1 Pteropus vampyrus
TTTTTTTTTTTTTTAATTGTGGTAAGAATTTTTCTTGTGCCAAAGAATTTGTCATAAGCCTTCATGTTTGTTTTTTGCTTATTCATCATATTACAAGTTGTTTGCCAATAGATAGGGTCTATGGCTGGCTTGTTATTTAATATATGGCTTATTGATTGTCAATAGAGTTACAATTTTAGATTTCTAGTTGGAAAGCAGATTAATGTTCACCAGTCCTAGACTATTTAAGTGTTGTCAGTTGTCTGGATTAGATGGATTCCATGCCACCCAAAATATCTGTTTAATTCTTTGAACCAAGGGAGTAAAAGCAAAACTAGGGTCTCCATGATGGACTAACAGTATTGTTATTTTCATTATTGTCTATAGGACCTTACTAACTGAAGCTATATCTGTAAGCATACAGTATATCTTTTGTCATCACCATATCCCCCTTCTCCACCTACATACACACAAATACACCTCACAAAACTTTTTGTGTTTTGAGAGTCTCATTTTCCAAAGAAAAGAAGGTAATAATGAAGGCCAAATGCGGGTGTAGCATGCTCTCTCCCTTCAAATATCATTTCTGTCCTCCTCGATGAGATCCATTACTTGGTGTTCTGACTAGCACTGATCCTATATATTTAATCTGTACATTATGTAGATTAAATATTATGTGAATATACAATGAAGGATGAAAGAATGCTCTTCCTATATTCTTCCATGTTGTCAACTTTCTCTGTTTGAAATGGCTGCTAATTATGATTTACAATTCATCTACCTAGTTCCTGCAGTCAAGGGAATTTTCTATGTTTCTGGTGGTAGGATGACTGTCAGTTTTAGTTTTTGTTGTCCTCAATTTTGTCTTTCCTTTGTCTTTATAGGTATTTTAGCAAGTTGTGGGGACAGTCTGCAGCCTGGACTGCTAGTCAAGTGCTAATTTTTGAAATATTTTCTTGGATTCCAATTTTAAAAATTAATATATAGATCATGTCTTGGCATCTCTTAATCACTCATCTGAACATCACCCCAATAAAATGAGTACATATCTTCCTGCTCTAGCAAACAAAGAAAATAGCATCCTCTTCTATTCTGGAAACATAGTTTTATTCTTATTCAGGTTAATAAGAACTAACTGAAATTAGTGGCTAATTACTTTTAAGAAAGTGCATTTTCATATCAGCAGTGCCAAATTTAGAATAGTGATTTTTAGACTGCTATTCTTGCATGATTCAGATTGACCAGACTAATTAACTATTCAACAGGTCAGTTCTTATAGTTATCAGAGGTATATTTTGAATCTAATTCATCTTTCCTATGCAAAAATGATTTAATGTTTCTCAAAATTGTATGTGTCAGGAAACAAGGTATTTAATAAATGTTTAAGTCAGCTATCTGCTTATGCCTACCTTAAAATTCTAGGCCTGTATTATTTTTTACTGTGATATAGGATAAGCAATTGGCCTTCTCCAAGTATTCATTGAGTTAGTCAATATGATGAAATGTTGCTTCTATAAGAAAAGTTTAGTTTTGTAGAGTTTCAGTGGGAAATGGAATATTTAGTGCTGTCTTCTTGTGAGACTACAGTTCTACTTTTTTTGGCGGGGAGGGCAGTCTTCTCTGAATTTGTATGGAAGAGTAGATCACATGTAGAAGGAATATACTCAATGGGAATATATCAATTATTTATTGCTGCATAACAAGTTACACCAATAGTTTGTAAGTTTAAACAAAAATAATTTATTGAGCTCATATAGTTTGGCAATTTGGGCTAGGTTCAGCTGGCAATTCTTTTGGTCTCTGTGGATATTACTCATTTGTTTGCAGTCAGCTGTTGGCTGGTCAGTTGGGAGTTGGCTGGCCTAAGATGGCCTCACTCATGGGTCCAACAGATGGTTCACTGTCAGGTTGGGCAAGGGGACTCCTAGGTCACTTGTATCATGCCATCAAGCAAGCTGGACCAGACTTATTCACATGAAAGTGAGGAGAATTATAGGTAAGAGGAAGAAAGCACACAAAATCTCCTGAGGCTTAGACTAGGAGCTGGCAAAATATTGCTTCTGCCACATTCAATTGGCCAAAGCAACAGATAGGGTAGAGAAACTATACCTCTGAATGAGAGTTGCTGCTAGTTCACATTACAAAGGGAATGGAGATTGTGGCTATTTTTGTAAGCTATCAGAGAATTATATCTAATATGGAAGTAGCTTGATAAACCAAATGGTAAGTAAATTTGACCTGATTCACCTAAAATTATATAAGAGATTCTCATCTTGTCCCTGCAAATCTGGTGCCAGTAAAATATGAGTCTTGCTCCAATCTAAGATAGAGAATACAGTCGACTCTCCATACCTGTAGGTTTCTTATCTGTGGATTCAATCAACTACAAGCCAAAAATATTCGGGAAAATAATGTGTTATGTTGTTGCTGTCGTGTACCATGTAGGCCTATGATGGTCAAATCTGTACTAAACATGTACAGACTTTTTTGTTATTATTTTCTAAGCAAAACATTTTACATAGCATTTTCATTCTAGTAGGTATTATAAGTAATTTCTAGATGATTTAAAGTAAACAGGAGGAGGTACATAGGTTATATGCAAACACTATGACATTTTATATAAGGGACGTAAGCTTCCTGAATTTTACTATATGTGGAGAGTCCTGGAACCAATCTCCTGTGGATATTGAGGGACGACTACTTATATTCAACACATTCAGCATTCATCATTCAATCCATAAATTTACTGAGCACACCAAGCGCTAAGCGCTGTTTTGCTAATCTAGATTCTTGGGATTCACTAGTGAACAAGAGTTTACCTTTAAGTTATGCTGTTCAATATGTAGCCACTAGCCACATAAAAGTACTGAACACTTGAAATGTGCTTATTGAGTACCTAAACATGGCTCATTTAAATTTCAGTGTGTTGCCAGTGTAAAATATACACTAGATTTTGAATATTTAGCATAAAAAAGGAATATAAAATAGCTTATTAAATTTTATTTGTTTTCACATTGAAATGCTAATATTTTAGATATACTGATTTAAATAAAATGTTACTAATTTCATTTTTATTTATAGTTTTCAGTGAGGCAACTAGAAAGTTTAAAATTACATATGTGGCTTACATTTATGATTCACATTATATTTCCATTAGACAACACAGTTCTAGAGTTTGGGAGAATATAAATAAAATACTAATAAACAGATTGAAAACCAAATCTAGCAATGCATTAGAGAGTATCTGAGTAGGCTTCTTTAGATTGGGTAATCAAGGAAGGACTCATTTGACTTTTGAGCTGAGACCTGAATTACATGAAAATGTAAGTCACACAAAGATTTTGGGAAATGTTTTCTTGGCAGAAGTAATAGAAAAAACATTTTCTAGGTGGAGGATTTTTTCAAGTGTAAAACCCTAATGTGAGGAACAAGTTTGGTTGGTTAGAGGCATATGAAAAAATTCAGTGAGCAAGAAATATAATAAAGTAGAATAACTTTGGAAGGGTAGGAGGCAACCAACCCATTTTAAGGTCAATAGAAAGCTCAAACTCAAAATTTCTCCTGTTCAACTTCTTTTAAAATCCTGAGTGTGATCATAAATATTTAAGAGAGGAAAAATATGAGGGGAAGATTATTAATGTAGTTTTGTTAACTTGGTAAGTTATGCACTTCTTTGTTTCAGTTTTCTCATCTGTAAAATGGGAATGGTAGCAATTATACTAACCTCCACGGATTTTTGTGAAGATTAAATTAGATAATGCTTGTATGTTCATTCTAAGTGATATGTGCGGACTATGCCGAGTTTTGATTCCATATCAAGTTAGAGAATCAGAAGAGATAGGTACACATTACTTGAATTACTTATAAAAATGTCTTTATAAAAATATAATTAAATATGCTTTTAAGTTTTATCAATGGTTGCTTTAAGAATGGATCATATGTATGATATTTCTGCCTTTTCTATTAAATTGTCTTGGCCTACTAAGTTATTAAACATTCTTTATATAAGATCCTATGTAAAAATTTCATCTGAAATTTTAGTAGAAAGAAAATATATTTCTTGATGAATTAGTATATATAATTCTATTTGACGATGAGAAGTAAAAAAAGTTTAAAAAGTAAAAACGGTTAAAAAAGTAAAAAAGAAAAAAAACCTTCATTATTTTTCCCATTCTATATTTATTGGCTGACAGGATTCTCATAGTCAAATTTCTACTTGATTTTGCATTAATGTAGGTTTATGATATAATTACTTTCCATAGGCCAAATATATTGTTATAGACCTTTCATTATTTAAAAAGTTTATGACATGTGCATTTTATTACATAGTACTTTAAATCATTTAAAAAATAGTTTGTATAAATTAAACAAAATATATAAAACATTGTATGTATGAGAAAATGTACTCTAAGTTTCACAGAACCAAGTTATAAAAGAATTTTTGGAACATAGCCCATTTATAAGTTCAGAAATTCCCCATATATTTGGGGGTGTTCTAAAATATCTTATTAAATATTTTCTTTAAATGCACATTTCTTAAAAAGAGGAGCTAAATTTAAGACCCTATTTTTTGGATGATACATGTTAAGCTTCACAACAAAGAAGCAATATAAATTTATCTTTGTATAAAAATTATACCTGATTAAACATTTCTCCAAAGAAGAAATATGAAAGACCAATACATACTTGAAAAGATGCTCAACATCACTAGTCAATAGGGAAATGCAAATTAAAACCACAATGAGACATTGCATCATGCCTGTTAGAATGGCCATTATCAAAAAGACAAAAGACAATAAATGCAAGTGTGGATGTGGAGAAAAGGGAACCCTTGTGTACTGTTGGAGGGAATGTAAATTGGCACAGCTGTTATAGAAAACAGTATGGAGAATCCTTAAAAAATTAAAAATATAGCTACCATATTGTCTAGCAATTTTCTTCTGTGAATACATCCTAAAGAAAAAAAACACTAACTCAAAAAGGTATCTATACCTTAATGTTCATAGCAGCATTATTTACAGTAGCCAAGACATGGAAACAACCTAAGTGTCTATCGATAGATAAATGGATAAAGAAGTAATTGATTTTATATATATATATATCTATATTATTACTGAATAATATTCTATTTTGTGGATATATATATATAAAATCAATTACTTCTTTATCCATATATATATCCATAAAATAGAATATTATTCAGTAATAAAAGTAATTGATTATATATATATCCATAAAATAGAATATTATTCAGTAATAAAAAACCCAGGAAATCCTACTACTTTTGACAACACGGATGAACTTTGAAGGCATTATGCTAAGTGCAACAAGTCAGATAGAGAAGGACAAATACTGTATGATCTCAGTTATATGTTAAATCTAAACAAAACAAAATATTCCTAAACTCAGAAAAAATTATCAGACTTCTTGTTATCAGGGGTCTGGGGTAGAGGTAGGGGAGTTAGAGTAGGTGGTCAACAGGTACAAACTTCCAGTTATAAGTACTAAGGATTAATGCACAACATGACGACTATAGCTAACACTGCTGTATGATATATAGGAGAGTTGTTAAGAGAGTAAGTCCTGAGAATAAGTCATCACAAGGAGAAAAAATGTTTTTCTCTATTCTTTTCTTTATATTGTACCTATATGAGAAGATGGATGTTAGTTGAACCTATTGTGGTCATCATTTCACGGTACATGTAAATCAAACCATCATGCTGTATACCTTAAACTTACCAGTATTTATAACGTATTTTGTATAATGTATAAGGTATGCCAATTATTTCTCAATAAAACTGAAAAAATTATTAGTTGAAGGTTTTAAAAAGCTACATCACGAATTTTTTAACATCTAGGGACATCTTTCTCAAAATTCATTCATTCACTCATTTATTATTAGTTGCCTGTCAAAGGCCTATTTTGTTCTGGAGCTATAAATATAGAGATTAACTGAATGTCTGTGAGATGAGGCAGGAGAAGTGCTCTGGACCCAGATAATGAAGGGCCTTGTATGGCAGACATACTATGGAGTTAAAATTTCATCCTAAAGGCAATAGGGAGCCACCGAAGCATTTTAGGCACAGAAACAATTTGATTAGATTTAGTTTTTAGAATGGCTTTTGACAGCTGTTTAAGAGATAAATTAATGGTGGTGATGGGGAAATAGGAGCAGGTGAGTAGGTAGGATCATACATAGATGAATCAAATAAGGATCTTTTCCCTAATAACTAGGAGAAATGTTTTGAGAGTAGCATGGGAAAAATACAAGAAACATTTAGAAAGTAGAATTGAGAGAATTTGGCAGAATTGTCTGGAATGACTAAAGTTTCCAATTTTGGCAATGAAATATATAATACTGGTATTCATAGGGACAGGCAGTAAGTAATAGGAAGGTTGGTGGGATTTTATACAATGCAGTTGGCTTGGGTCATTTTGAAATTGCGATGTCTGTGGGACAGCTGGATTGTTGGTCATTTATTTATGTAAAGGGCAGGAATGGAGACAAGAATTTGGTAGACATTAAATCATTGATAGTCACTGAAGGCATAGGTATAGATAAGACTTCCTAAAAGAGTGTGTAAACAGAAAAGATTGTTGACAATGAAATCTTGGGGAATAATAACATTTAAGAGGAAAATGGTGTGGAGTGAAATAATTTAAGTGAGAATGAATAACTAGAAGAAATTCAGGGAATATGGCCTTCAGAGGAGAGTTTTAAGGAAGGATTATTTTATCCTGTCAAATGCCAAAGAGAGGTCAAGTAATACAAGGAATAAAAAGTATACTTTGGAATCGGAAATTGGTATATACTATCAGAAACTGGCAAGAACAATTTTAGCAGAATAGAGGGAGTGAAACCGAGTCACAGTATGAAAAATGAATGAAGGATGATGAATTGGAGATAATGAGTTTAGACTTTGGGTTCCAAAGAAAAAGAAAGAGGGGATACTTATAGGGGAACACAAAGTAGAAGCAGGATTGTTTTAATATTGAGACTGAGGACTATAATTTTATGTTGAGTAAACCTGCAAGTGGAGAGTGGATATTTGATGGCAAAAAGCCACTGGTGTGGGAGAAGAAAAGGGATTCAGGGCGCAGGTGGCAGGAGCAGTACCTTTTCATTTTAATTCTGTTGAAACTTTATACAGCTCCACAACAATAGGGTAACTTACATGTGTCCTTCATCAATTAGTAATCTTCATTTATAACCAATGGGAATTTCAAGAAATGATTAATTTTCATTATATGCTCAGAAAGAATAATATCTATAGTCATGACCCTCATTAAGTCTCCAGAGTTCCATTTTTTCTCTACTCATTCTTCAGATTTTATGACCCATTAGGACCTGCTCTCCATTAATTCAATCAAAATTATGCTAGTGTCAAGAATATGGTGATGAACAAAATGCAGTGTGGGCTTTTGAAACCATCTAGTTGCACACAGAGCCTACCTAGGAGTTAATCTCAAGGTACTTGTGATTGCAGCTGGTGATAGCGACATAATAATAATATACTGATGATAATGATATGATCCTTGGTCCATTTGTTCATTTAGTATAATTGTGACAAAATAAAGTATCGACTTCTCCTTTGCACATGGTTTTAGTAAAAGTTCCACAAAATATTCCTGTAGAATTCTTCTTGTGAAAAGAAAATAGTATTATTAAAGCACAAGCTAATTTTTCACTTGAAAAGTGACTTCAAGGATGTCAGTTTCTTTTTTTTTTTATATATTTTCACTATTAATGTCTTGATGATAAGGATCTTCTCTAATACTTTCCTTTCAAGATATGCTATACTTGGAAATGCACAGCATTTAGGACTCAGAACACCTGGGATCAATTAGTAAGCAACCATGTACCTTACTAGTTGAGGGACGTAGAACACATCATTTAACAGTATCTAGACAATGAAGATAACACTTGTCCTGACTAAACAATCCAATAAATGAGCAAATGCTTTATAACAATAGTGCTGTGCAGATGGTTTTGGAGTGTCCTAGAATCTTAACGTAGCTTGATTCTAGTCATACCTAAAGTTTTTCACTTAAGGAAGATACTGACTTACTAGTTTTACTTAAACAAATGTGAGTTGGGTTTCTATACTTTGTAACAGAAAGAATCCTGATTTATGCAGTGGTTTCCTTCAGAATTGTGGCGCTTGCATCATCTGTAACTTGCTCTGCATCAGATAAAACTTGACAGTGTGGCCAAATAAAACTAACATGTATAGAATGCCTTCTGGGAGCAAACACAGAGGGACTGTCTGTCAAAGTGCAAAGGTGATGGTGTGGACTGCCATTTGCGAAACTGATCATGGGAGCTGAAAACAAAATTGTATCCATTTCTTTTATACGTATGCTCAAACTGAACCTCTGACTGGTAAGTGCCAGATCTTCTGCCTCCTGTAGGGACATGGATGTGTTCTTATTATTGGTAGAAAGAAATGTTGCCCACATTATCGAGATTCGAGATAATTATTTGAGAAAATAAATATGTGTATCAAATTGTAGGAGTTAGGAATTCTGGTTGATTTGGAGACCAGAATAGAAGCTGGAGAGAAATGAAGTCAGGCTTCCTTGTAGTAAAGTAGCAGTTGCAATCTTGTCCGTGGTCAGCTGAGAAGGAAACATCCACGAGTGATGGATCTCGTAAGAAACTGAATACCTTTACTACCCAGGTTACTCTTTCAGTGGGCATTAATGATTGACTTTACATGTAGAATGATCTGAGTTATACATCACTCTGTAATTAAAATTTTCTGTTGCCCTTTCTTGACTTCAGTGCCTTGACACATATTGCTCTGCCTTACGTTTTCTATATTTTTTGGGCCCAGAAACTGGGAATAATAATAGCAGCTTCTATATTTTCAAAGATCCTAAATCCTAGATATTAAGTCCTTGGGCATTAATTTTTTGTTAAGCACCTAGCAAGACATACCCACGTAGATGCTTAATGAATAATAGCATTTGCCCTGAGCTCATTGATCCCATAGAAAAGATTTTGGCACTCATATCTATCAAGTAATATGAATCAACTTATTATCATCAATTCGTTTTACACTTTTGGACAGATATCACTGATGTAAGAAAATATAAATATTTACTAATAAAAATAAAAACTCCACAAAAACCGGTTTCTATAGCATTAAATGATGATTATGCATGAACACATTAGGACTTGCTGCCTATCTTCCTTCAGACGTGCCTGATTTTTTTTATGCCTTGTCTAGTTTCATGGCTCATATAATTAATACTTTCTAAAGAGGTACAGCTGTTAAATAACTGTGTTTTATCATTCTGAGGTCTAAAGTCAGGTTCACCTCGGCAAGTGTTGTGTTATGTTCAACAGAAAGTAAGGCTCTTTTGATCATCTTATCTCATGTGAGGAAGTACAGCAGGAATGATTAAGAGAAAACTCAGGAATCCTGCAGGGGATCAGGACACAGGCTCTGCTTTATTTTAACTTTTAACTGGGCAAGTCACTTCAACCCTTTAAGTCTCAATTTCTTCACTTGTAAAATGATTACCTGAACCTCTTTGTTGTTGCAGGATTAAATGAGTTAATATAAGTAAATAACTTAGCAGAGTGCCTTCTACAGAATAATCACAGACAACCACTACTGGCTATTATGGTTCAGAGCTAGATAATGTAAAACTTATATGACTTTTCCAGATATAGCAAAATTTTGTCTCTAAGTTAAATCAGTGGTTCTTGACTCAGGTCGGGGGACAGTTTTGCTTCCTCCCAACCCCCCATCCCTGGGAACATTCGGCAATGTCTGGAGACATTTTTGATTGTTCCAACTCATGGAAAAGGGTTGAAGTGGGGTGGGGTGGGGCGGGGCGGCTGTTACTGACATCTATTGAGTGGGATGGTGGTGGGATGTTTTGTTTCTAAATATTCTACAACACACAGGCAAACCCACCCCCTGTCCTAGCTCTCAGTGAGGAATTATCTGGTTCAATAGTGCTGAAGTTGAGAAATCTTGTAGTAAATGGAAAGGAATCCTTCTACAGATGAGTCATGAATAAATCCTAATCAAGAACCAGTCTATCAACAAATATTTGTTACCCTTCTGTTCTGGGTATAATATCCACCTTCCAGCTTGGGGATCTTTACAGTTTATGTAACATTTTCACATATATTCAACTATTAATTCTGACAAAAATCTGAAAAAAAAAAAAAGGCCATATTACATAAACCACCTCCCACCCCCTTCTCTTTTTCTTTTGTAGATGAGGAGTTAGGCTGAGAGGCTGACTTTCTCACAAAAACACAGATGATAATTAAACCCAGATGTTCTGAGTCCCACATACAGTGCTTCTGCCACTCTCACATGCCCAGCATTGCATTTCTGTGGGGAATGCAGGAGACATTTTAGACATGGTTCCTCCTCTAGGATTCTTACTCAATTGCTAAGAGATTTACACCCATGAACACTTATTTATACCTATTGGGGCTATAATAGACACATGTTCCCTCTCCCATCCCCACCTCTTCAGTGTTAGAAAATATTGCAAGGCAACTAACTTGAAACCAAAGTGTTTTTTTTTTTCTCCCGAATCCGAGGACTCTTTTGCAACATAAATGTAGTAACTTGTCTGCAAAGCAGGGTGCTACCCTTCTTTACAATCTGTACTTTCATAGCATATGCTATCATGTTCCTTTCCCCCCACCAGTCCTCCTACATAGCCCAGATGGTGCCTGGCCTGCTCTTGCAAACTTCTTTTTCATGTCGGTCCTTTTTCATGTCAGTCCTCTTCTGAGCACTGAGAGTGAGAAGCTGAGGTTTACTGATACTATGTCCAACTTGACGCCTAGGTGTTACAATATTCCAAAATGCAACCAGTTTTGAGGTGATAAATTTGCTCTTCTCAGCTCAGAGACTATCAGCATGTCAGCACCTGCAGATTATTTCATGAATTTGTGGAAAGCACTGATTTTTAATTCGGATTTTAGGAACGAAAGTTATAGAAATTTATTTTAGAAAAATAATAGGCCTGCAATGCCTAATCATTGCATAGCTGCCTGACATTTCTAAATAACAATATAACTTTCTCATTGCACATGCTGTTTATGTTGTCAAATTAGCTTGAGATTATTTTGACAAATGAGTACAACTGATTCTAGCTGACAGTCCTAAGGAAGTTTTAACACCTAAGTCATTAAAAAAAGCTCAAACACCAGGTAATAATCCTTACCACGGAGGAAATAAATAATTCATGATTAATTTCATGCGTTTTTATTATCAAAAAGTTACCAAAAGATTTTTAGAAAACTTTCTTTCTGAATTCTTTGATAACGATAAAATTTGTCCTGGCATTTTTTATTCAAATATGTGTAGCCATCACCAATACAAATATTAGCAAATATTATATCAGTGTATGGCACTTCAACAAATAATATAAACTTGGGAACTACTTATACCCCCCCAAAGGGAGGTTTCTGTTTATTCGTTCCAATGTTTATTTTACTTTGGAAAATATATTATATTGAAAATCATTGAACGTTCAATGGTACTTCACAGATAAATGACCTGGAAAGATATATAGACCCCCAAAACTGGCTTTCTTTCTGCCTAAGGACATGAAGGGAAGTAGAGTATAAAAACACAATCCTTCTTGATTTATTTTTACTCGAGCGGCTTTGGGAGTTACTCAAAACTTATGTGTTCCATAAAAAACAGAACTGAAAGTGCACAAGATGCAACTCAAGCAGAAATTACCAACTAGAAATATTTTCCAGAGTCCTCATGGTGGGTGTTAAGTCATCCTCAGAGCTGATCACATAAAGACATGCTAAGTTATAGCAAAGCAGGAAGGATAAGCATGCCACTTTTCTCTGAGCAGCCCTTCCTGATGTCATCCCCCTGCTCTCAGCTCTTTTGTAGCTTCCTATTTCTTCAAAGACTTTAATTCCTAGCATGTCATACAGAGATCTTTCTAGATCTGGTTTCTGACTAGCTCTCTACTAGCTTTCTAGATCTGATTTCTGACTAGTCTCAATTGAAACCACCCAAACAGGCACGTATGTACAGGGGACTGCCAGTGATTGATTCATCAAATCCTTGTGGAATGCCCGCTCTTTCCCAGGCACAGAACTCGGCACAGCTTGCCACTGGTAGAGCATGAAGAGAGAGGCAGGAGATGGAGGGCCACGGAGGCCGACAGGGGCTATAGAGACAGGTTTTGGAAGCCTAATGGTCAATCTAAGGAACTCGAACTTCATTTTATTGGTGATAAGTCCCTGAAACATTTTAAACAAATTTTATAGGGTCAATTGCTTTGGAAGGACTTAGTTTTTATGTTGGTAAAAAGGCCACTGTTTAACATTTAGCATTTGAGTTTTTAAAAAATGGGTGCCAACATAAAGAAATAAAATCATTTTCCTTTATGACCTCTTTTTGGGTATTGATTCATTCACCAAACAATGCTCATTGAGAATTTATCAAGGGCCAGGCACAGTGATATGTGCTCATGACACAGTTTAAAACTAGCCATTTTGACTCCTTTCCCATGAAGCATGCAATCAAATGGAGGAAAATGAACAGGAAAATGACAAATTATAGTGTATGTAAAGAAAGACAAAAACAAGATGCTGAAATAGAAACTATAGAAATAGTTTCTAGGAGGGTTCCTACTTTTGATGAATTGTTGGGAAAGGCCTGTGATATTTAAGCTGTGTCCCAAGATATAAGTACAACCCATTCAAAGAGAGAAAAGATGAGCATTCCGAGAAGAGGGAGCAGCAAGGGGAGGGTTAGATATGGTCGCAGAGCTGAGAGATCAATGTGGCTGGATTCTGTAGTGTGAGGAGTAAAGCATGAAATTAAATTGCAAAGACATGTAGGGAGTTGTAAACTCTGCTAAAAAGTTTGGATATTTTCTCTTTGGGAACAGGATGCAGTGTATTTTTTTTTTTAACAGGGTTACATAGATATTTTTTACATGAATTATCCAATGTATAGATTTATATTTATTTGGGTACTAAATCTTAAAAATATTTAAAATAGATTGAAAATGATTATAATGAATTTTTCTGTGAAGCACCATTGAATGTATTTTTTTTTAATGAGCCATTTTATCTTTTGGCTCATTGGACAAAAAGAAAAAAGAAATACCATTTTAATTAGTCTTCTAGGAAAAACTTATTAACATCTTAATTTTCCAGCTAATCATTGATTGCTGAGACTGTAAAAGGGGATTTTGGCTTCCAGAAGAGAATTTCTGAGAAGGTTTCGGTTAAGTAGTCTGAAAGTTATATCTTTTCCCTGTAATCTAGCAATCAATGTTATCCTTCAGTGTATGTCATACAACAGAGAAAACAATTCAGTAGACCTGTATCCTAAGTCAGGGAGGCTGATATCATTTACAGCACAGCCTCTTAGATAAGGTTTCATTCCCTTTGGTGCAGGAAGATGTTAGGTCTCACGATGCAGCCTGGACCATTGTGATTTTGACCATGGCAGGATTCTTAATACAAATTGTGGCTAAACTGTAGATTTCAAAGAGTGACTTGAAAAAACTCTGTATGAATCCTATTTCCTTAAATATCACCCTGCCCCATTAAAAATATTGGTTGCCTTTTCTATTAACTGAATAATATAATTATTCTAATATTAAATAGTAATTAGAGTAAAAGCTAAGGTTGTTTAAAAGCTAAAAGGTTGCTTAGACAAATTAAAAACTCATTTACCTACATCTGGAGTATATTTGTTATAGAGTGAAAAAAGCAATGACTCCAGCTAAATAAAAATTACCTGCCATCAGGTTTAAAGCTGTGTTAGTGTCCAGCTAAATTTAAAATAGAAGTATGAAATCATATGAAAAATGATTACATGTTTCATGTTCTTTTAATCCAAACTTTCTCCCAGGTTTTTAAAATTTCTCTTTGTTACAAGAAATGATCTTATACTGAGAAAACGTCATTCCATTGTCTTTTCCCTATTAATGAGATTCTGGTTTAACAATATAGTGAAATTATAATAAAGGGTGGGGTATTACAAGCCATCCTGTCTGTGAGTTATGTAACATGTTGAGCAGATCCTTGCAAAGCCATGCTTATTTAATTATTTAATTATAGTGAGGCCAACTCCTTGAAGAACAAATGTTTGTGTCTCATATAATTAATTCATGAAGACTGAAATAATTGATGGTGAATGTAACAGAAGCATACCAGTAGCTACTGAAGTTTATCTCCCTTGTCACCATTGGTTCTTTATCTGTGGTACTAATATTAATTGAGTAACTTGAAAAAATAATAGCTTTGTTTGCTTCCTAGCCAAATGGCGCAGCATTCCTATGGAACACATTGTATGAAATTAAACACCTAAAAAAAAAAATTGTGAATGGTGGATTACTGTAGAAAATGAAAATTAATATCAAAGTCATTTTTGATTTATTTTCTTAAATTTCCAGATCCCAGTTGTCTGTTTTCATGGGTGAGAAAGTGGTCTAAAATTCCAAGCTCAGTTTATCCATTTTCAAATGACTGGAGCTTTCACTTTCATTAAAAATGACATAGGACTGCACTGATTGATCCTTCCAGAAGAAAACAATCTTCATTTCTATGATTTGAAATCTAAATAAATTCTAAAACTTCCCTTCTGTAGCAATGCAATAACATTAGTTATCCAAGCCTATGAGAATCTATGTAAGTATCATGTTGGATAAATGGATTTTTAATAAAGTTGAGTATAGGAAATAGAGATAAAAATAAGAAAAAAATGTAAAGGGTGAAGTGTTTCATGACTTATGGACCATCTACAGTAAATAATAAAGCTGAGTTAGCTGAGAGGCAAAACAGAATGGAAATTCCGTAGTTATAAAAAAATTTTGTAGGAATGACATTACAGTTTTTGTTTTGAAAAGCAGTAACAGATAAATAATGCCAGTACCAGTACCCAGATCTTGCATAGAACCATACACAGATCCAGAGTTTCTGAAAGAAACAAGCCTTTTACCCTCTACATTTAAAAATTTTCCTTTCTAATCTAATTTTGGAATTTCTTTCCAAATACTTAGCTAACTGAGGTCAAAAACTTTTAGGCAAAGATATGACCCTGTTACTATAGGATGTATCTTTCCTCACATGGTTACATATAAGTGAAGATCTCCTATCTTTTAATTACTATGTGTTAGTTTGTGTTTCCCAAATTTGCCCAGTCTTTTAGAAAAATCTAATTGGATTTATGCAGATATGTTTTTTCCAAAAGATCTCCCAGAGTCTTTTCATAATGTGCTACTTTGTTGGAAAGTAATAGGAATTTACCTTTTTCTCATTTTGAGTTACTGTATATTTTTCATTTTGAGGAAAATGGGACAGGCTGTAGATGATATCAATCTTCTTGGTCTTCCATCTCTTTTCCAATGGGTGAAGAGAGAGCTATGGGAGTTTCTGTATCCGTCTTTTGCTTACAGTACAAAGATAATGGATTACCTTTCCGAAAGGTTTGAATTCCATTTTTCAAAAGCGATTGAGAAAAGGAGTTGAGAAGGTTTTACATCAATCATTCACTGAGATATATGTACTGCATCAACACCTGCTTTGGCGAAAGAGAGACTTAAATTCATCTCTTAAATTCTTATTAGAGTGGCTGTGATACTGGGAAAAAGAATTGCTGCTAAATATCCAACGTTCAAACAGAAACATTTTAACAGTAATATTAGATAGAAAAGAAAAGCTTGAATGGCATATAGTTCTCACAGGAAAACTAGTTTGTGAGAAATACCAATTTTTAACTTAAATTTTCAGATTTTAATAAAAAAAGTTAATAGGAAAACTGCAAAGCCACAAAGTATTGCAATTTTTTTTCTCTTACTGAAAGAGAAGAAAAAGCAGCTCTTAAAAACTTGACCTTTCTACTCACTTCACAATCTGAAACCTACATAATAAACATCATGAACTTTTGATTCTTTGTTGTTCTCAAACCCCAATTTATTTATAAGGGTAATTTAAAAACTCACACATTCATTAGTATGAATTACATATGGTTTCTATGACTAAACAAAATGAACACAAGTACTGTGTACTATGTCATGCTAGGTAAACTGCCTGTTAAATTTTTTTTTCCAGATCAATTTACATAGTGTAACTATAGCTTTGTTTTATCTACCTTTAAACTCAATTCACCCAGCAGTAAAGGATCTGAACTGGTAACATAGTCTAGATAACAGATAAGATAGTGTCACGTGGTACAAATGGAGGCTTCATTCTTTTTTTTTTAAAGAAACCTCTAAAGACAGGCATTTGACTCATAGACATTTTTGCACACCACGGCCTAAGGCACAGTTTATAACCCACTGATGAGAAAAATAAATTATTTCACGCTGAGAAACATTTTCTTCTACAGGATAAAGACAATTTTATTCGTGGACAAAATGAACTATGGAGGAGATCTTATAATCACATCACTCATTATCAAAATCATCAAATGCATGCAACATCTAAGTCCAATTAATGGAAGATGAAGACATATGGATGTCTGTTACAGTGTGGTGGTAAGAAGATAATGGTTTGTGTCTTCGGTCCAAGTGCTTTAGAAGCATTAATCTTCTCAGTACCTTTGTAAACTAGGTAAGCAATTTTCTGTGTTCTGCTTTCCCTTTGTACTTCAATATATCCAAGACAAGCCTCCTGTTTCTGACTATCTTTGAATACGTAATGATAACTATGAATTTAAAATGTCTAATTAAGTATCCTCAGGAGGAACCATATCTAATTCTGTGTTTTACACGATGTCTTAATGAGGAAAAGGACCACGTCTCTTCATCATATCACTTCTTCTATGTCTTAAAGTGACTTAATTCACAAAGCAAATGCTCAGGCAAAGGCAGCTTTTAGCATGCATATACACAAAGATGGGGTTTTTTTTTCTGTGCTCTCATGGCCTGCTGCTAAAAGTGGAGGAGAGGAAATACTTGCAACACAATAGGTCAGTTTAGGCGACTTTGCCCTTGCATTTTCTTTATAGCTGCCTGTCTCTGGGGTTATGACCTAAGGAGGAGCTGGGAGCTGACCCGAACCAATGGACACTTAGACATAATGGTTTTGTACTTGTGTGCTCAGGGAAGTCAGTTATGTGAAGTGAAGATGTTGCAGAAGAATACTTTCTTTAGATATATAAATAGCTGGTAAAGTTTTTGTTCTCAAAGGAAGACGTGAATATACATACTTTGTGTAATTTCATACATTATCATATAAGTCAAAGGGATGCCGAGCCAATATAGACAGTAGGCATCATGGAAAACATCTGGATGACTACATTATTTTATGGCTTGACTGAGTTGACTCGATATTTACTACATATTCATACATATAGTGTAACTGTTAGCTAAATAAAAATATAATGCCATTGAAATATTTGTGGATACTAACTATAATACTACAAAAATCGCTATTGCTGAATTATACTTTACTGTTGCCTTATTGGCTTTCATAGAGTTATGGCCCAAGAGCCAGGTATATAATATGACTTCTCTTTTTGTAGCGAAACTGATATTTAAGACTGATATTTTAGATTATGTTTTTTCATAAATCCATATGTTACATTTATTTTAGAGTTTGGTACCAGAAACAAATATTTTTTTTTCAAAGTCTTGATATAAGAATTATGCAGTCCATCATATTTGCTTTGTTGCCTTGGCTGTCAGGAAGCTCAAGTTAAATAATGATAGTGATGATACAGTCTTCACATAATAAAGTAATTTGTTTTCCCATTTATCTAAAAGTATTCATATCAGGCAGAGCCTAATATTTCGGTCATGTAAGCTATTGTGCTCACTCACATGAACATATTAACTGCACTAAGCTAGTGAGACTTAAAATTTCTCTTGATTCTGGGAAATTGGCTGGCAAATCTTTTGGCAGTAATATGATAAAGTAGAACAGAAAATTGCTTAACTCCTACTGAAGAAAAATATTAATGACAGAAAATGAAATTATAGTCCACTTGTCATTAATAGAAGGCAATACAGTTTATGCTGATGGAAAGATCCTGGATTCAGTCAGACTGACTTGGATTGGAATTA
This sequence comes from Pteropus vampyrus, assembly GCF_000151845.1. Taxonomy (NCBI): domain Eukaryota; kingdom Metazoa; phylum Chordata; class Mammalia; order Chiroptera; family Pteropodidae; genus Pteropus; species Pteropus vampyrus. Next base: position 3,165,390 of record NW_011888851.1, read on the forward strand.
TAGTTCTTCTACTTTTTATTTGTATGGTTTGGGGCATATTGCTATCATTTTTGAGTTTCAGTATTTTATTTGTGGAATAGGTGAAGTTCTTAAAATGGTGCCTAGCACACAGTAAATATTCAATAAATATTGACTACTATTATTCTTACTAATGATAATTATTGATTAAAGCTTAGACTAGATAATACTGGTTAAAACTTGAAAACAGATGTTCCTAGATTATTCTGTAAGAGATGCAAAAGAAATATTAATGAAATAATGAATATTTTCTATTTGAATGTAGAGGTTTTATAAATATTCCATTATGTGTATTTAAAAGTTACATTAAAAAACAATAATAGTTTTTTTACTTGTGTTATATGGAAGTCTAAAATATGTATAGGATTTCACTCTGAGTTTAATAACATTTTTATTTAGAATGCTAAAACTATGGACAGTGTTTTGACAGGACTTGATCTTACTAATTATAATTGACAACAGCAAACAATTAATGAGTTATGATTAAAGAATATCCTAAGGTTTCATAGTTCCAAGAATCTAGAAACTACAGTACTGATTTTTAGAGTTTACATATCCATTAGTAGCCTTACCCATCAATTTAGAATTATGTTGTCTTCTAAGAGTTTCCTTGTAACTTGTTAGTTCAAAACTCAGAATAAAATTTTTTACAGGGAATATATTATAAATGCTAGCTTGTTTTCAATTTAGTCCTTCTTTCCAAAGCTAATTTAGCTTCATAATAATAAAGCTAAAGTTTAATGTTTTCAATTAAAGGCAGAAAATAATACTCTGATAATATGTTTTATTCTAAAGCTAATAAATATATTTAAGCATACAAAATATTTGTAAATCATTTAAATTAAATATTTTCTTATTGTACAACCTATAATCGAGAAAGATTGAAAAGAAATAATTATGAAATTTATTTTGAATGAGTTTAATTCGATGCGGACAAGAAGGCCTGGGGGAAATTTGGTGCATATCTCAGTGAAGAATTCTGGGCACTTTCACTGTTCAAGTCAATAAATATGCTTTTTAATTGGACCTGCCCTATTGAGACTGTGCTACATATTTCACTGAGAGGTGAATAAAACCTTATCTCTGTACTCACATACCACTGAAGATGAAATCCAGCTGCATATCACAGGAAAATTCAAAATAACTTCAGGTTAAATGAAAGAAAACTATATTTCCCTCCTATTAAAGCTGTCTGAAGTGGGATAGTCTAGGGCAAGTGAAGGGCTTCAGCTTCTTTTCCCTTCCTCATCTGCTGAATATGGCTTTTGTTCCCAAGGCCACTAAGGTCCATGATGCAGGAATTTCATCATCTGTGTCCTACTTGTGTCTATAGCAGCAGGAAGGAAGAAGGAAGAAGGAAGAAATGAACACAACCCGTATTAAATTTTTTTATTAGTGTTTTTTAAAAAAAGCAATTTTAGGTTCATAATAAATTGAGCAGAAAGTACAAAGATTTCCCATATACCTCCTGCCCCCACACATTCATAGACCCCATTATCACCATCCCGCACAGATATCTCATTTTTAAGGAAATTTCTGGATGTCTCACTCGACATTACTGCTTGCCTCTCATTTGGCTGGAGCTTAGTCCTACAGGTCACCGATATATGCATAGAAGTGTGATCTTAGCTGCCTGGCATTTTACCTGGCTAAAACTCAAGATTCTATTACAAAAGAAGGGGAGAGTGGATACTGAGGGCAACCAGCAGTCTATATACCCCTCTCGAGATAGTTCCAATATAGAAGTTGTTTGGACAATATAAAGAGAATGATAATGCTGGTCTTCAGGAGTGAAAGACCATAAGAGAGGCAAACAAAAAAGGACAACATGCAGTCAGAGAGTGAATGCAGTTGAGTGTACTGGAATGTCTTCATGAAAGAGACAACATCTGAAGAGGACCTGGAGGATGGGTAGTGTATCCAACACGGTTGCCTACTCTAGTCCCCTCTGCGCCTTTCTTTCTGGCTGGCAGACCCCAAATCTGAGGCTCCTCTAGCATTCAATCCCTGTTAATAACCAACCTTTTCAAAGAACAGGGAACTCTATCAGTTATAGCTTAAGTCTCACTTAGGCTGAGAGCTAAACATTAAACTAAACAGTTCTTGAAGAGAACCTGAGAGCCTCCTTAAAAATGTTGGAGGATCCTAAGGGATCATGAACCCTAGATTGAGAAACATTGGTCTAAGTCTATAAAAAGGAACAAAATATTTTCCTAATGGTCAGGGGCAGTATATTAAAGGGCTTAAGTGCTTTGTCTAAAGCCAAACTGCCTAGGTTTAAAACTTAATTTTGTTCTTTGCTAGCAGCAGGTTTTTGGGCAAGTAATTAAACATTTTGGGCAAGTAATTAAACATTTTTATATTTAAGTTTAAATGAGGACAATTATAGTACCCATTTCATAGATTGGGTGAAATGAGGACAATTATAGTACCCATTTCATGGATTATCATAAGGATTAATTGAGCTAATATTTACCAAGCACATAAAACAGTGTCTGACATACAGTTTACACTATATTAAGTTTATTAAATAAATTTTAACATTTCAAATTGTTTCTCCCTCTACAGAATCAGTAATCCTCAACATTATGTGGTCTGGTCCCTTTGCTTCATTTCCTAAGCTCTTTTCCCTTTGTACTTCATGAGAATAAAAAAAGGGTCCTTTTGGTGGCTCGTTTCCCTGCAAGGTCTTGTTTTATTAGTCACAGAAGTAGAACCTTAGAGATCCCTAGTTTACCAAAGACTCAACTCAATTCTTAACCACTATTCCTTGTTCTTTTCAGATACTACGTTGGGGAAGGGAGAGAGTGGTTCACTTTTTCTTTTTCAAAAATGAACAGATCTGGGTTTGAATCCAGGCACTGCAACTTCTACATGCATGGTCCCTTAATCTTTCTAAACTTCATTCAGCTTCTTCATATGTCAAAGGAAATAGCAATATCTCATAGGATTTTGATGAGAATTAAATTAAATGATGGATATAAAGTGCTTATCATGGTGACCGGCATGTGGTAAATACTCAATAGTTTACATCCATGGTTATTCTTAGAACTGAAGACATCACAGTGTAAGTGAGTAAGGCTCAATAGTTAGTCAGATGATGAACTGTTGTGTCAACTAAATTGTCCTTCCAATGCTAAGCATACAGGAATACATGGGAGCTGGGGAAGGGTCAAAGAGAAATCACTGTAGCTGAGAAGATGAGAATATAAGGGGAAATGCTGACGATAAGGAGGTGAGTTCTTGGCCAGGGCTGTGCCTTATAAACTGTATGCTCTTAACTCGAAAATTAAACATAAAAGAAAAACCATTAATTGCTTTTTTTTTTTTTTTCCCCAAAGAGAAGTTTCGACATTATGGAAAGATCAAAACTGAAATTTGGGCAAAGTAAATTTCTGATCATTTCACTAAGAGAAACAATTGCCATGATACATAATATGAAACTTCAATGTAGAAATAATAGACTTTAATAGCACATGAAAGTAACATTTCCACTTATTTCTTGGAATTTCTGGGCAGAAGTAAGAATCCCCTCAATAACAGCACACGTTAACATGGTCATAATCAATTATTTTAAAAAATAGAAAAGGTCCCTTGGGAGGCATTTATCAAAACTATCTCTATATAGCTAGAGAATTCCCACAACTGGACTGATAACTCCATAATATGCTTTAGCTTTTTTTCATCTTTTTATTCATGATTCTTGTGATATACAAACACATACTATTCTATTTAGTTGAAACCAAATATTGGTCTGATATTAGATTTGAATTTTCTTAGATGGCATAGAATAATTAAAAGTGATCACAGTACATCATACTATCTAATTAATGTTTTCTTTCCTAAGTTCAGAGAAATCTTTATAGAAATGTCTCTCTGAAAATATCCATTGTCATGACGAATTTTTTATCCAGGGAACCTGTATACATTGTAGCCTGAGATAGAGGCCAATTATTTTCTTTTCTGCTTTTTGATCCACACCAGAGATTTCTTGGGGAAGTTTAAACAATTCATTCAAGTTCATTTTGCTGGTAAAGGAAAGACTTATTGATTGTGTCACACAGACATGTATTATATAATTTCTAATTTTTTTCCCGCATCATCTCCTTGAGTTATTTTTAGCAAAGTTAAATTGATATAAAAGTTTATCCTCTTATGCTATAAGAAGATAACTTATAAAACATTACACATTTTGGACACAAAACTTATGCGAATTTTCTCTGGGTAGTAAATCTGAACTTATGATGGCTTTTAGCTTACAGAAGACAAAATACTTAACCTATTCTAATTATGCAAATAAACAAGACAATATTAGCATAAAACACTTTGTTAAAACTGAACAGAAACAGAATCAACTGTTGTAAACCTTTAATGAAGTGAAGAGGTAACAGTTTCTACAAAGGGATTGCTCCATTTTGGGCCTAAATTACAGTTCTGTAAAGTTCTGTAAAGGCAAAAAAAAGTTCACCATATGGGAGGCAGCTTGAATTCACCATAATATATATCTTTTTCTTCTGAAAGAAAGAGGCATTTGTTTCCTGACATGTTATCAGAAAAATTGTTCATTTTTATTCTTCAGCTGTCAGTCAAAGTTGTCACTACATTTAGTGGCTATTTATTCTGCACATCATTCTTACCTCTAATAGTGCTGTCAGCCTGTCTGGTATTCCTATGCCAGCAACACATTTCTTTATACATCAAACATAACTTCTGGAAAGTAACTTCCTCCTTCTGTTGTAAATCCCAACCAAGTCATTGCAAGAAGTTCCAGGCTGCTCATCCTTCTTTCTGTTCCTTATTTTTAATCAAAATGGGAACCAGTGACATTTTCCTTGATTAGTGGAACCTTGTTTTGAATTATTTCTTAGACTGAAGTTCAAGTCAAACTGATCTTTCATGTATTTCTATTGAGCCTTTTTGGGGACAAATGGCACAAGTTCAAACTTTTATGATGAAGGGTAAAGGTGTAAATTGATCTGTGGCCTCCATATCATAAATATTTCAATAAACTTAGCTCAAAAATATTAAGAAGTAGTGAAATCAATTTTTATTACTTATTTCTTTCACATCTGTCTGAGAGCTCAGAAGTTTGTACCACTCAGACACAATGTAGACTGAACATCAAACTGGGAATTCCATCTAATATATAATTTAAGGACAGTTTGCAAAATAAAACAAGCAAAACAAAACAAAACAAAAACCAAACCAAACCAAAATAAAACCTGAATACTCTAATCCTTTCTTTACCACGAGTATACTGCCTGATTAGAAATAAGTTAATTAACTTCTTTATTCCAGTAATTCCCTTGATGATGAGGTAAAAACCAAAGTATCACATAGAATAAGATAATTATTAAGATTTTTCTCGAAAAATTTTTGTTAAGATTTCATCATTTAGATGTTTATAACAATAATCTACCAAGAAAATAGTAATATCCAACAAAGATAAAGGTATAAAACGTAATTATTTGAAGCAAACATGGAGTATTCTGAAACGTATTACCTAAATGAGCTTAAAAGTAAAAAATGCCAGATAGTTTTAGATTTCCCAATTCCAAAAAGGAATTTTATTACTTAATCTTGTTTCTGCAGAGGACAAATGTTTCATCATATATTAATGTAGCAATTATTTTCTAGCTTATTATTAGTAAATCTAGTTATAGAGCAGTTACTAGATACAGAAAGGCTAAAAATTGGTCCTCAGAAAGAAATAATCTCCTAAGAAGAATTTACTCCTCATTTGCGTAATGGTTACATACTGCAAAGAGCACTTAGAATCCAGTCTTGCCTCTTTCATTGAAAAAGCCCCTGACCACTTTGGGTCTCAGTTTCTTCATGTGTGAGGGTTGAAATGAAAGGGTTGGCCGTATAATTCTTAAGGGCTCTTCCAATTCAAAGTTTTTTTTTTTTTTTTTTTAGAATTTAGAAACTGAATTATATTGCATATAAAAATGGAAAAGTTAATAAAAATAATTTTGAAAGTTGAGATGGTAATTTTGAATGTGAGGATGAAACAAGTTGTACCATAGTGTATGTAGCTGAAAAGACTGATATGTAAATAATGGCATTCTTAATCTTAAAAATAAAAATCTATATTCTCTGCATCGAATAATGAGCTGACCCCCCAAAAATCAGGCAATGTGGATAACTTGATCTCAAGATAACTCTATCCTTTCTGAACCAGGGTTTCTCAACCTCAGCACTACTGACATTTTGAGATGGATATCTCTGTCACAGAGGTTGGGGGTAGGCTCTCTGGTGCATTTTAGGATATTTAGCAGCCTTCCACGCCTCAGTCCACTAGATGCCAGTAATATCCTCCTCACCCCCTCGAATTGTGACAACCAAAAACGTCTCCAGATATTTGTCCCCAGTTGAAAATCATTGCTCTAAAGTGAACTAAGTTTCTCTGACTTCCTGTCTTAACCTGTGCCCAGGTATTAGAGTCGTGAGAATATTTCAACATCTTTTAAACATGTATATCTATTTCTATGAACAAAAGCACCAAATATAAGAATCATTAATATTAGTTTGGAAGTTATAATACATGGATGCTTACTTGTACCAGGTACCAAACAGTCTCTATTTCCTGAAGTCAGAGTTTACTTGGGTAACACCTGCATTATATGAAAAATATACTTTTGTCTCCAAGGACCTTACTTTGTGTCTGGGGAGGCACACAATCCATGAATTTAAAATGGACTTTGGACCATTTGCAAAGTAGCTCATTGATGACGTGAATATTACTAAAGAGGTTGCTGAGTGACAAGCAAACAGGGAAGGGACAGAGTGGAGAGAAGTAAAACAGTGGGTCCTCACAGTGGGAGGCATGACCAGGGCAGAAGAGGGAGACAAATTGTGGGTGAGGGACAGGAGGCCTACCCAAGAGCACTGAAAACTCAAAACTCAGGCGAGAAAGGCAATGAAAGCTGTGGGCAGAACTTACGGAGTCCTGGGGTCCAGCAGCGGGTCTTAGCTTTACTTTTATATGAAAGTGACAAAAAGGCTGATTTTGAGAGGAGCAGTGAGGTAAAAAGAGCTTTCTGATAAAAATACCTTTCATTTCTATGACAAAAGCTTTGAAGGAATTTGGAAGACTACTCAAAATGTCACTTTACTTCCCAGGATGGCTGTCAAGGGATGATTTTACAGGTGATTGTATGAAAATTTAGAGACTAGCCAGATTTATATATTTGACCATTTCAGAACAGCCAAATTATTCTGTGACCAACCTATCATATTGTGCAGTGGCTATGTCTCCATTGCAGGATGTTGGAAAATATCACCCTCCCTGCCAAATAAATGCCAAAGATAGCAACGCCAGAGTTATCCAGAGCAAGAAACCATTCAGAATACTGGCCGGAGCACGGGTGTTGTGGTCACATGGGTGTCGGCTTGACTCCTGACTCCATCATGTACTATTTCTGTGATTCTCTTCTATAAATTTTCTCTTCAGTAAAATGGGACTATGAGGTGTAGTGAAAGGAATCATGATATGTTGGAAATATTGGGATGAATCAATAATAACATAATTAATGATATAATAATACTATAATTCTTTATATAAAGCACCTAGCAGAATTCCTGACATCTAGTAAAGACTCAGTAAATATGAACTACATTATTATTCATGCTAAAATGTAAATATTTCTCAAGAGTTTTAAATATGTACTGGAACCTCTTACGGTTGCCTGTCACATGTAAACATGTTTTGTGAATCCACAAAATGAGAAATTTTTAAACAAAAAGATACGGTATGAGGAAGAAAGTGTCAGCCATGCTTGGAGAATAGAAAGATCCAAAGTGCATTTTGTTATAACTAAAAGGCTAGAGAGTGAGCACATAGGTTCAGAGTTCCTGAGAAGGGTTATGAGAGAGGAGAAAGCTGCTATATTGCATGTGGGTTCACCAGCTGATGCCAGAGTGTTTAGTCTTGCCCAGGGAAAGAATTATTTCATGGAAGGAGCTTCCTGTGATTTTGGACGTTCCAAGGGTACTGACTTCTCCACATTGTTTACTGTATCCCCTTTTCTCTCAACTTTAAAAGAAATAGCAAACAGGGTTTGGAGTAGCTAAAACTCGTCCTACAACTCCTAACCCTGGGAAAGAATGAAAAGGGGCATCTTTCTTAGTCAAAAGGAGCTGAGGACAAATAGGTCTTGTTCTGGGGCTGTTCTCTCCCTACAGCCATACATGTCCCTTCCCCACAGAAAGGAGTGAGTTGTCTCTGGCAAGGATGAAGAAGGTGGCTACATAGATAGTACTTTCAATCTAAAACCAAAAGACTCTATGAAGGGATATAGTTTAAGTCAAAGCTGTTAATCAAAAAGGAGTCTGACCTGCTGTCACCGGCGAATAGGAAATTGAGCAGATATGAGAGGAAGACCCCAACCCCAAGGACAGATAAGATGCCATACCTCAGGGAGTCAAATAGGGTGCTGGTGTACCAAACCCAACGCAGTCATCTTGACCTTTTGGTTCTATGCCTGGGATGCCAATCTACGGATTTTGAATATCAGGAGGAATAAACAGTGTCTTTCTGTTTGAGGCAGTTTTAACTTCGGTATTAAGACACTCTGTCTTCGAAGCTCAGCAATGACCCCTGGCCCTCCTGAATGTTGAATTCTTCCTGCATTAGTACCTTATCTTGACCCGATCTCCCTGGTTTCTGATCTTCTGACTTCGCCTCCCATTTTCTTCTCTCTTTTGATTTTTGTTTACCTGTTTCCAGGCTATCTGTTCAAAGTGTTTCTATGATTTGGTTCCATCTTCTTTTCGAGGTCATTTTTCTGCCATTATTCTCTTAGTCCTGGTTTATAATCTTTTATTTCACGACCTCTTGTTGCTCAAGTTTTGGCATCTATGGAATATCAGCAGGGACTGCCCAGCGTTTTACAAGAGGAGCAGAGGTGTTACAGTCATAAATATTGAATTTGTTCTTCTAAGTGTCCATACACTGTTACAACTTAGTTGAATCTGAGCACTGACAGTATATGCATGTCTACAGGGTGTAGAACTTGTGATGAGGGGAGCTCCTGGAGGAGACCACCAGGTAAGAACTTGATTAGATGAAATTGTACGGTTTTGAATGGAAGAAATCTTCCCTTCTGTCCTTTGCCCCTCTGCCCTTCGCCCCTCTGCCTACCTTCTTTGCATTCTTGGATGGTTATCTAGAGTTCACCTGAGCTCAACCTGTGCATGAGATGCACTCCTTATCTGTTTTATTACCCAGCTGTCATTCTGCCATTTGATGTTTATTAAGTGTGGCATCTTGTTATTATAGACGACACTTTCCAGAGATCAAGTGTGACAGTAAAAGCCAGTTCAAGTCTCATATTTATCAGTGTTTTGGAAGGAACATAGCCTTTTTTCACTGTTTAATTCCTATCTATTCCTTAGTGTAAGTAAATGCTCTCTGACTTCCTGAAGATATTTTTGACTTCCTTAGAAGTACAATTGCATTGTTATATTATCTGACAGCATATTAAAGATAACATAATTCCTTGTTGGCTTTCTATCTGGAGCTGTTCCCCTTCATCTCTTTCTTCTCATTGTCCAGTCTAAGGTTTGTGTCATGTTGGTCAAAATGTTATTTGTAACTAAAATACGTCATTGTAATCATCTAAAATTCTGTTAAAAGTAAAAAATTGGGATCAAAATAAAGGACTAATAATAGGTAAGTGGTGAAATTCAGAGTTATAGTGCATGTATCTTATGGAAAACAGGTAGCCATTAAGAATCACTAAAAGTCATGGTTTCAGAAAATGTTTAATAGCATGGAATATGCGTATTATACAATCTAAGAGAAAAGAGCAATATGCAAAGTCAGAGAGTATATAATTCAAAATAGGTAAAAATATAGCTAATATTTATGAAGAAAAACATTGGAAGGAAAATGTTAATAGAGTTTATATCTGGTATGAACTTATGGCTGGTTTTATGTATTTTTCTTTTTGTATTTTTAGGCTTTCCAATTTTTTAAGGTATGTATTATATTATAATTAAAATATATGTTTTCTGTTTAATCAGACCTCACTTATAATACCTTTTTAAGTTACATTTTCTAGTTCTACCATTTCCCCCCAAAACTCCTCTTCTTTGTATTCATTGCCCTTTGTATCTTTTAAATAGCTAAGTATTTATATAGACATCTGAACAGTTTTCATTAGCAATATATTAATTCCACTCCCTTGTTACTTGTGAGTATGGTTTCATGTGATTGTGGTAAACAATGTATAGAGCTGCTTGATATGTAGTAATCAGAAGAGTACTTTTGTTTCTTGTTTGGTTTTTTTTTTTTTTTTAATCATGGTGTTTAAAAAAGCAGAACTGCCAGGAAAGTACAGGTTTTACTGTGAGCTAGCAATCAGAAATTAAAGTAAAATGCAATATAGAAAGAGAATGAGTGGTTATGGAATGCTCTATGTTGGGCACTTCCACATGTTACCTTGTTTTCTCTTCACAGTCCACTTAAGAGATAGACATTTACTCCTTTTCACAGATGAAGAAATGGGGCTCATGAAGCCATAGGACTTGCCATAGGTCACACAGCTAGCACATGCTGCTTCTTCACGACTTGAGTTTTCTACTTTTTACCTAGTAAACAAATCTATCTTTCAGTGCATGTACACTTAGAGGTGGCAATCACACAATTTAAGAAGTTGAGATTGGTAATATAGGAGAGAAATGCATTTTTTAAGGCATTTTTTTATGTGAATTTATAGTACAGCAACTTATTTTATGTGTTGTAAGTTCTGTGTTGTCAGAGAATGAATGCTTTTATTCCTTTTAAATTCTCCACTATTACCAGTACATGGTGCTTTTAACCAGATTCTTAATAAGTGCTCCTACCTAGCCATTAAATCTTAGTTGTATACTACTCATTAAATCTTAGTTGTATACTACTCATGACATACTACTATTTTGGATCCAGAGATGGCTTGGTGCATTTCATTATGTTAGGATTTTATGTAGATGGATAGCTGCTAATGAGACAACAAAGATTTGTAGACAATCAAAACAATTAGTGTGGGAACTATAGCTATAATCTCATGTAAAATTGAGAGAATTAAAGTTGATCTATTTTGTAGTTAATTTTTATACAAGGATGGTGGAAAATGCACATGTGATTAATGCTACTTATATAACTACTTGTTAGTAGAAAGTCTCTTTAGTTGGTATTTCTGAGGTGTTAAAGTATAGTAATAATCATTGAATTACAAATATGTTGCTGAAATGAGGACAGGAAGCAGAATTGTAGTAATTAAATCACCAGCAACAGTGTACATGGTATTTCTTAGGTTCTAAATATAGTGTTGAATCAGAATTTTTGATAAAATCAATAAGAAAATCATAATAATTGAAGCACCCCCAACAAAACCAAAGCTGCCACTTTCTCTTTCTGCATTTTTACTCATTTTATTTCACAAAAGTTTATGCATATCTTAAAATTAATTGATTGATTAATAACTGAATATTTAATCATGCTCCAGATGTTCTGCTGGATATAACATTAAACACAAAGATAAAAACAAAAACAAAAACAGTTCTTAGAATCAAGGACGTTAAAGTCCAGTACATTATTTGTGTACCAAGAAATACACAAAACAATAATGAGATGGGGAAAGGAAAAGGGATGATGCACTTTGAGTATAAAATAAGTTAGTCTATAGGCTCCCAAGGGATCTATCAAGTCATCCAGAAGCAGCGAATCCTGCCTGTCAGATGATGGTGAAAGGGGTTTTCATAACATTTCACTGTAAGACATGCAATGTTTATAAAGCCATGAGCCACATGGTTTTGTCCCAGTGCAGTGTTGTGTGCAAAGGAACTGAGCTAACACCATTAATTTCAGAATATTTCAAATTTGTTTCCTGTAATTCTTAAATAACATGAAGGGTACAAATAACTCAGAAAATTTCCTCAAAATTTCTCTTTCCTCTTTCCGAAGCTGCCTTCACACCCACAGCTATTCTCACTCTTAACTTATTTTCTGAGCCATTTTCTCTGTCCCAAGTTTGGGATGTCTTCATTTTCCTCTGCCTACCTTCTCTGCTCTTTATCATAATTAACTCTGTTAAGTCTTTCCCATCTTCCTACACCTTGCAGGCATTGCTCTCTGTTAGATCTCTGATGATCTTCAATGACTAATGCCAAAAGCATTGCTTTCTTTGGACATCTCTTCTCAGAAGATCGAGGAGAGAAAGAAGCTGCACAAGGCCAGAATCTTTTTTAGCAGGCTGAAAATACTCTCAAATGAGTGGTTTTTGCACCCTTATAGAGATATAAAATATTTCTTAAAACCTGCTAAATCTCAGGTCTTGTATCTTATTCATTTAGTCTGTCCATTGACTTCTTCAGTCAGAGTGCTGGTGCCTACATATTTTTGTATGTCTTTTCTCCACATTTCATTGCCGATGTGATTCACTCAGGAAACAGCCTTCAATTGTAGAAGTAAGTGTAAGCCAGGATCATACATATTTAGGGTGTCATAAGAAGATAAAAGACAAGAATGCCTATTGTAAATGTTCTCTTTATTTAGTCCATTCTAGTGTTTTCCAGTATTATAAGACTTGGCACTTTGATTTTTTCTGGTCTCATGTGGAAAAAAGTAGATTCATGGACATGTTTACATGTGACACAATCAATAAATGATTATCAAAAAGATTATTTACCAAAATATATTATTTTCCAATATTGATCCAATAAGTAAATAGCCATGACTATCCGCATGTATATTATAGGAATGAATTTGATGAAGTATTCAGATTGTGGGCTGAGCAATGAATTTTTTAGTAGCTAGAGGGCTCTGCTAACTATATTGGTTAAGTGATTACATATATACATATATATGGGGTATAGAAAAAGAATTCCAAACTATTATAAAAAGTCTCATCCATGTCCTTTTCTACTAAATTTCTTTCCAAACCAGAAATGCTAAAAGGCTGAAAACTAGTGAATGTGAGCTTTTCCCAACTCTTTGCTTCCTCTCACTCACGTTGGAAGTGCTAATGAACTGACAGCTCACAAAAAATCCAGCACACAATAGTCACTCAAATTTTTACTAAATGAAAAATGAACCCCTCCCCCTAAGTCAGAGCACAGAAGGACACCAGGTAGGAAGGAGCTGAGTTCATGAAGTTCATTTATATAGTGCATAACTGTTCCCTGCCTAATCACAGTGGCTGAAGATGATTCATCTGAAAGACCTATTTAAGGAAGGAAGTGAAAGTCAGAGGCTAAAAAATGACCCATAATCAGGTGCTGACAGTTGTGTGTTGAAAGGTCTATGTAAAGCCAAACTTTCTAACCACAAAAAGAGACCTGTTTTGTTTAACATTTTGGAGTGAAGATATTAAAGGGAAAGCTGAGTTGAGATGAAAAGTCTTGAAATAGTTTTAGCTTTCATGCTTGACAAAGAGAAATAAATCTACTGTGTAGATTAAACAAATAAATATCCATTCATGCATTTAATTTGAATTCCCACGAAAATTTGTAGAATTTGTAAGAAGACTCCAAAGTTTATTTTTGATACAAGGTAGGCCATCTCATATGCCAAAGATTTAAAAGACCCATGAAATCATATACAGATGACTTGACGATTCAGGGGTAAAATGTTCTGATTGTCTTTTGTTGATATTCCCTAATGCTTCCTTATAAGTTAATATATTTATTCACTCTTTCATTTATTCTTTTTTTTTTTTTATTCAACATGTAGTTAGTACTTACTTCATGGTAAGAATTGTGCTAGGTTTTGGGGATATAAAAATGTGTCTCCCTCTGTTAAGAAACTTGAAGTCTGGTTTGTGAGACAAGAAAAGAGACTAACTGTACAGTGCTATAAGTCTTGTGACAAAAATAAGCCCAGAATGCTAATTCATATCTAAATAAGAAGGCTTTCAGGACATATTAATGCATGAGCTCAGTTCTGAATAAGATTGGATTTAAGCAGATGAAGGAGAGGCACTAGAGCACGGTTGTTAAATGCATAGATTCTACAGCCAGTTTGTCTGGGGTCGAGTCTTGGTTTTGCTAGAAACTGTATATGACCCCAGGCAAATGTCCGTTGCTTTGCTACGCAAATGGGAAAATAATACCTATCACTTACTTATCTCAGGGTTGTAATAATGAATATGTAAGTTAATATTTCCAAAGTACATAGAACAGTGCCCATCTCACCTAAGTATTGTGTAAATGTGGGACAAATAAATAAAGGGATTGGGGGAGGGGGTGAGTATCCTAGGTGGCAGGTATTGCTGTTGCAGTGGCCTAAAAGAGCATGAATGCTACATTTAGGAAAGAGTTTAGAAGAGAGTGTAGTGTCCATAACTGGGGAGGTTTGAAAAATAAAGCTGAGAGATTCGAAGGTTCTGTTAAAGAAAGTGGATATTATTCAAACACTATGAACCATGGAAATATTTTAAGCAAGAAATTGATAAGATTAGATTCATGTTTTAAACAGGTTACTCTGGCAATGTTGTGGTGAGAGGATTGTAGAGTAGGAGGTAACTGTGGAGTCAAGGAGACAAATTAAGACAATGTTTTTTCCAAATTTTCCAATAACAAGAGTCAACTGGGTGCTTTTTAAACATACAGATTACCAGGCCCCTTCCTAAGAGATTCTGACTAAGAATATTTGGGGAAGACCCAGTAATCTATGTTTTTAACAAGCATGAAAACATAAGCTTCCTGTCTTCAGATGACTTCTGTCTTCAGAGAAATTTTGAGTTAGGTGGTAGCTGTAGGCATTGAGATGAGGACTAACGAGGACCTAAGCAAAAGTAGTAGAAACAATGTGGTTAGAGATCAAGAGGCAGATTTCAAAAGGAAGAAGCAATGGCACTTGGTGACTCTGATAGGTTGGAGACAAAGATGACACTCAGATTTTTGAGTTGGGCGATTGGGCAGATTGTGGAAGAATTTAGAAGAAAAGTAGGTCTGGCAGTGAGGTTAGTGAGTTCAGTTTCATACAAGTTGAGCTTGGAGTGTCAGTGGGAGAAAAGTCCAGTCAGAGGATACATGCCTGAAGTATAGGAAAGAGTTTTGGGCTAGAGACATAAAATTGGAAGTCATCAGCATATAGGTAGTAACTGAAGCTTAGCAAACTTCAACATTTAATTGGTAGGTAGGGGAACAAAATCCTATCTTTATTCATTGATTTATGTATTCAATCTTTAATTCAATGAACCAATTTTAAATGCACCTTTTATGCCAATCTCCTTTTTCTATAAAGGAGACTGTGAAGAATTAGCTAAGAGGAATAAAAGGAAGTGTAGGATCATGGAAGCAAAGGGAGAAGATTGTGTCAAATGATGCCAAGATGCCCATTGAAATGATGAGTGAAATGAGTTCCCTGAGTTTAGTGAAAAACATAAAGGTCATTGGTAACTTAGGAGAGAATAGATTCTGCTGAGTGAAGAGTAAGGAAACAAAATTTGAGACATGGCTTCAGGGATGAATGAGTAATAAGGAACTGAAGGTAATGAAGGATAAAGAGAGATAGTTATAGTAGACTGCAGAAATGTTTACAAAATCTTCTCTCCTACCTGTACGTATGCCCCTTTGCAGTATTTCTTTGTAGTTACTCCCATCAAGGGAGCGAGTCTATGTCTTTGCCATTTACTCTGGGCTTGGTCATGTGACTTGTTATGGCCAATGAGACATTAGCTAATGTGATGGAACTAGAAGCCTGAAAAGCCCTTGTACGTTGGGGCTTGCCTATCTTGCTGCTCTTAGGAACCTTGTGTTTGCTACCAGGTAAATATAAACCTGGACTAATTTTCTGGAGACCCATGGCCAATTATGTTTGTCATTCCACTGGCAGCTAGCATCAAATGACAGCAAGCACCAGCCACCAGACATTGAACAAGACATTGAATCAGCCTCTAACCATCTACCCATTGACTGTAATGCAGAATGTGTCAACCTAATCCTAGCAGAACTATCCAGCAAAGACCAGCCTAAGTCACGGATCCACAGAAAAGTGACTATTGTTTTAAGCCACTCAATTTTGAAGGTAATTTCTTATACAGCAAAAACTAACTGATAGAATAAGACATTGTCGGAGTGTCATAGATTTCAAGTGTCTAAATTATCCTAAGGTTTGTACTTGAGCTGGATTAGAGGCCAGAAAAGCTTTGGTTGTTCTTAGTCTACTTTCTCTCCCTGATTAATACACTGTCCCAGGCAGAAACAATAAAAGTAGTATCTAGGAGTGGAATGGCTAAGTTGTATTATATTATTGATTTATGCCACAGTATGGATGAACCTGAAAATTATTATGCTGAGTGAAAGAAACCAGGTCAAAAAAAAGTACATACTGTGTATTACATTTAAATAAAATTCTAGAAATGTACACTCATCTGTAATGACAGAAAGCATATCAGTGATTGCCTGGGGATAACATGAAGAAAGGAGGGATGGGTTACAAGAGGGGCACAAAGAAGTTGTTAAGGATAATAGATATATTTATTATCTTGATTGTGGTGATGGATTTATGGGTGTATACTGTACATATGACAAAACTCATAAAATTATATATTTTAGAGATGTGCAGTTTAATGTACATCAATTATACATCAATAAAGCTGCTAAAGAGGAAAAGAGAAACAAGTAAAATCTTCCAATTGTGTTTCCTATTCATAAGTGTGCTAGCAGAATAATGTCTTCTATATCTTTATCTCCCAGCCTGGAGATCTGAGCATGTGGAACTGTATAGAACTATGAATATTTTATCTTACAAACTTTGCAAGTGTGATAGAAAGTATGGATCTTAAGATCAAGAGGCCATCCTGTATCAATTGCATGAACCCAATCTAATCGCATGCATCCTTCTAAGGGAAGAAACTTTCCCAGATAGATCAGAGAAATAAAATAGAAGAAGAAAAAGCAGATATTTGAAAGACTCAATCTGCCATTGCCGGCTTTTAAAATGGAGGGAGGGGGCCTCTAGAAGCTGAAAATGAGCTTTAGTTTACAAGAAGCAAGAAGACAAGGACTTTTGTTCTATCATCACAAATAGTAAATAACCCAAATTAGAAGGAAAAGAATTCTCCTTTAAAATCTCCAGAAAGTAATGCAGCCTGTAAACACCTTAATTTTAGTCTGGTGGGATCCAGGCTTGACTGTTGACCTACTAAACTGTAAGTACTTAGTTTGTGTTGTTTTATGCCACTAAATTTGTGGTGGTTTGTTGCAGCAGTAATAGAAATGAATTTACAATGTTTTCATGGACAGAAAGTTGAACATATGGGCTAAAGTAGCTGTTTGTGATTTCCCAGCCATAAATCACAAATAATCAAGAGTTGATTGTATTTTGCCTCCCTTTGCCACTTGCTTCCATTTCATTAATTTTAGGCTTACTCACTTTTTAAAATGCTTCTCTGGCCACTCAGATAATGCTGCCATAGGCCGGTTGTGGGAACCTAGCTCTTCTAATCCCTAGTCTGAACCATACGAGGTGACATCTCCCACCAACTACAGAAATAACCTCTCATTGAACACTGGTCCCATCAAGCATCACTATTGTAAATTGTTGTCTCTGTGTGTGTGTGTGTGTGTGTGTGTAGACTTTGAAAGCCAACAGACTCTAATGGAAAAAACTACACTTTTCCAGACACCTATCATCTTTGCAGTTTCTGAAAACTGAAAATGGACTGTCTGGGTTTAAATACTGTCTCCACTCTCTTACAAGGTGCTTAGCCTTCTGTGTTGTATTTTTCTCAGCTGTAAAATGAGGACAATAGTGGTACACTGAAAGTAAGAATTAAGTGAACTTATCCATGTAAAACACTTTTAACAATGCCTGGTACATATAAGCACTCAGTAAGTGTTGGGTTCTTAACCGTTATGACGATGATGTCTTTGCTACCAGATAGGAAAATTTCTATCTTAATAATGGATTCATATGTCCTAATTTCATATGTCCTAGCAGAAGAGACCTCAGTTTGACTTTTGTGTGCCTATACTGTTAAGAAGATCCATATCACTTCCTCTGGTTTTCTTGCCTTGAAAGTTCCTGTTTCGTGAGGCAGAAGCAGGAAGAGAAAATCACATAGGGACCTTTGCTGAACACAGCGAAAGTTTGTCCAATGACTTCTTTCCCCCTGATTAGAAGGATGTGCCTCCAGGGCGGGGATCATTCTTTTCACATTCCCATCTTCCCAGCTTTTTCCAAATGGCTCGATTTCTGTACTGAGCCTTTCCTCATCATCTCATGGTGAACCCAATGATTCCTGAAGTTCTGTTGTCTCTGAAAATAAAACAGAACATTCTGACCAACCGATTTACAATTTTATTACATATCAGCTTTTCTGTGTGACATTTGTTTGAGGAAAGACCCTCTTGTATATGAGGAATCTGGTTTTAGAAAATTAAATCAGACAGATTAAAATGATCTGATTTAAGAGAAGAAAAAGATACACTATGTGATAGAAAAGTTATTTTTAATGAACTTATTTTCATGGCTCTGGGTGCATAAAGGAGGAAACATATGGATAGTACTGCTAATTTAGTACCATGTTTGCTTTGGGCTCTATATGCAGTTTTCTAGACTGGGCAGCTAATTCTTTGGTCTTCATTTTTGAATGGAGTGCTACAAGAGATGCTGTCTGACGTATGAAACAGTCAACTGAAAATAAAGTAGCATGATTAACGTAGGCAGTTTTCTTCACTGTTGGTTACAAGATGGCAAGGGCTTCTAAATTTGTACTCTACATTGAAGTGGAAGGAGATGCCAGATCTAAGAGGCTGTGTAGGCAGCCTTGACAGTGGGTATTTCAATTTGATAATTTTGTTAGTTGCCATAGTAATTGTCACAATCATGTGGTTTTTGTGTGGTTTTTGTGATACTGAATACCTATTAGAAGCACCCAGTAAGCAATAGTGTTTTATTATATCTTTTTCTTGCTCATACTTACAGAGAAAAACAATGTGTGGCCAGATTTTAAGTCGAATTAAAAACAAAACAAAACAAAACAATAGCTTTATGCAAAGGATGTTTATTTCCTAATTATTTTTTAAATCAGATTTTTCTTTAACAGAGAAATCATCAGGAAGTGTTTTTTTTTTTTTCCAAAACAAGGAGTCCCAGAAACCAAGTTTACAAAGCTTCATAAAAAGAACAGGAAACTCCCTTCTCGTTATGAATGTGTTGTGTCAGCATGATGCTGCTCAAGTGCAGAATGAAATGTAAGCTGAATTGAAAGTGACTGTAAATGTTACTACCTTCTTTGCAAATGGTGCTTGCGGTGGCCATGGATTACTTAGTCCCTGGATGCTGTTCCCAAGGAAAGGTTCTGCAGGTGGTTTTTGAAACATTGAGAGGCATTCTTTTTTTTTCTCTCCCTCTCTTTAATTCCCCTACCTCCCTTCCCCGCTGGCCCCACTTCCACCCCTGACCTATGGAGGTTGCTGTTTTCCCTTAAGAACGTGATCTCTAAAGGCAGGGCGTCTCCTTCCACACACTTGCAGCGTGCACCCAGGGCCTGATGCACCCGGGGTATGGTCCGTGGCTCCACCTGGGGCGTGAACCCAGGACCTTCTGCATGTAAAGCAGACGTGCAAACCACTACACTATGGAGCCACCCCTAGAGAGGCATTATTTTGCTAAACAAAATATTTATATTTCAATTGTCATAAAAATTTGAATGCTTATGGCTAAATCTTCACAACCCTCTTCATCTTTGCTGTGAGATTATTCTTATTATCGTTATTATTTACCTATTTGAACATTAATTCTGAAGATAATTCAAAATATAATAATGATAAAATATGAGGATTTTCTTTGGGTTATTTTCTTATATTTATCAGAAGAGGATAGAGCTGGCTCTGATCTTTGGTGAACTATATGACATGGAATTGAGTGCCTCTATTTGGCTTGCAGACTTCACGAGAGAAGGAGAAGGTGGCAGCAGTAGCTTGTCTGGAGTTTGAATGGCTGTGCATGCTCATATTGAGGCAGTAG
>NW_011888851.1:3187030-3189044 GCF_000151845.1 Pteropus vampyrus
AAAGTTTTCTATTGGCCATTCATTGAAAAGGTGTATTCTCTATTTTCAGGTTACAGATTTTATAATATATCAATTATTTGTATTATATCAGTTATGACATTTAGGTCATTCTATCCTTATTTATTTTTTGTCCATCTGATTGATGATGCACTGGAGAGGTGAATTTAAGTCTCCCATGATTAATGTATTTGTGTTTCTTTCTCTTTATATATCCTGTAATTTTTGTTCCATGTTAATGTTGTGTTGTTTTGTGTATAGCTATACTTGTGGTATCTTTATTGGCAATCGCATAGTTTAGTATTAAGTTTTCTTCTTTGTCTTATTTAATATTGTACTCCCATCTGATATTAAGATTATGACTTCTGCTTTATGTTATTTATTTATGTTTGGTAGATCTTTAATCACCCTTTTATTTCAAGCCTTTATCTTAGGTTTTTCCTTGTATTTGGCATGGAATAGGATTTTGCTTTGTGACTAAACTTGTAAAAAAATTTCCTTTACCAAGATGATCAAGGCAATTTACATTATTAATATGACAAATGTTTGTTTGGTCCAAGTTTTGTTATTATTTTATATTGTTTCTCTCTCATTTCCCCCTATAAAGTGATTTGATGGAATAAATTAATTTCAGTTTATGCCACGGGCTTCTTTTCTTCTGTGGTGGGTTTCTTTTCTGTGGGCTTCTTCTCAGCTGCTGGTTTCCTGGTAGTGGCAGCTTCTTTTCCTGCCAAAGGCTTCTTCTGCTTCGTAATGCCAGCAGCCTTCTTTCATTTCTTTTCTACCACAGGCTTCTTGCATGGAACCCCCTTCTCATCTGATATAGACTCTAGCACTGCTGCTGCTTTATCTACCCAGAGCTTATGGTTCTTGTCCTGGCGAAGAATGGTGTTCCAGCACATGGTCTTTGCATATGGGTTTAGCTTCAACATGATTCTCAGTTTTTTCAGTGGATTCTTTTTTAGGACTCTGCGTGGTGCTCGGAGGGCTCTCTGGATCTCTGGGCTTTTCATGATTTTGCAAAGATCTGTATTGAGCATCTTGTGCATGGGAGAGTTGTAGTTACTCTTGAGGGAGGCAGCTTTACGCCAAGTGCCATACGGCTCGTGTAAGTTGCAGAAAACACTTTCAGTCCAAATGTAGAAATGACCCACGTGCCCACCAGGAGCAAGTTTCAAAAATGTTCAGTTTGCTTACATTAAGCAGGGTAATTCTAGGGATGTTTCTGAAGGCTTTGATGATGCCGTGGTCCTCATTACAGGTAATGCAAGGTCCCCTGAACTAAATACGATGACGGTTTCTCATTTTCCCCTTGCCAACTCTCATTCGCTGAGAGGCATGGCCTTTTTGATATCATTCCAGGCCTTAAGTTTCTTAAGAAGCAAAATAGCCTCCTTGGTCTTCTTGTAGCCTTCAACTTTATCTTCAACCACCAAAAGGAAGTTCAGGAACTTCCTCAATATGATGACCTTTAGACATATCCAGCACTGGAAAGGCCAAGGCAGCCAGGACAGAGCGGATAGTATATCACTTCTGTGTTGTGTTTACTCTGCGGTGCCAATGGCACCAGGTTTTGGTTGGTGCAAACATGCAGCCCCAATGGCACATACTGTCAAAAGCATCCTGGGTGGAATGATGAGTCTCATCACCTTGAACTCTGGGAATTCGAGCCATAGATCTGCCAGTACCCCATAATTCAGCCCTGGTTCGATGACCTGCTAATTCACTGATAGCATAGGGCTGTCTATTGTTTTTGCGCAAGTAGGTGTGAACAAAGTTCCCAGTATCTGGTTGAATGGGTGCCTTGAACACAGCCAGTAAAACAACATTTTTGCCAGTTGATTCCCCCTTTTCAGAGTACACCGATATCAGTGGATGAGCACACGCCATGGTGAGAAGAGATAACCATGCTCCTCTAAACCTGGTGGCTCCCACAGAAAAAAGATGTTTCTCTTTTATAACTTTTTTATAAGTCTATTACCTCATGGTCTGTTTGCTTTGTTTATTGTTGTCAGTG
>NW_011888851.1:3191849-3274284 GCF_000151845.1 Pteropus vampyrus
GTACTAAAGATATAGCAATGGGGACAAACACAAAAACCTCAGATTCTCTGCTCTCATGAAGTTTACAAACTGCTGGGAATTTAGATTCTCTATTACTTAGGTATTATTATTCCTCATTTTTCAGATGAAGACACAAGGCTTAGAGTGTGTAAGTGGTTCATCCAATGTCATATGAAGGGCTAGGGTCTAGATTTGACTGTGAGCTTTCTGATTCTAATGTTCATATTTATTCTATTACTTCATGTTGAAAATGCAATATCCAGATATAGACCTAGATAACTATCCATATAAATTGATGTAGATAATCTAGAAAATTGAAGTTTTTTCTATTAGAGTGTTTTTGAGTTTTTCTTTGTTCATTCCTGTTTAATTTAAATTAATATTTAAATTTAGCATTTGCAATTACAGGATGCTGATAATGGCGTTCTCAATTAGGACTGAAGAAGTGTGTCTAACACTCTGGGAAACACATATCCCAACCCCCAAAGTCCCTGAAAGAGATTTTCTTTGCTGTCAGGCTTTCTGCCTCTCACTTCACTCCCACAGCTGTGTGGTTGAATATTCAGAAGCAAAGTTGGAGGTAGGAGTTAGTTAATTATTTTCGGTAGGTTACTATATCTGAGCTGTTCATTTCATGGTGGAGGCAAACAGTGTAAGTAAAAACAGAGATTTCTGAAATATTTGAGTTATTATTCTGAAACTTCCAAAATAAAATAAATTGATAATGAATTATCTTAAGTTAAATTTTAATGCCCCCTAAATTGTATATAAAGTACTACTGCTGAAGCAATCTCTGTGCAGATAAACACCATTAGTGTGCAAGTAGGAAAATTTCTTTAGCTTCTAGTTCCCTTCAGGTTTTCTAACAGCTATGTGGGTCCTTTTCTGCCTAATGTGAATATCAATGTGCTTTTCTCTTTGATTCCCCAGTGAGCTGGATTTTGACTTGCCACTCTGGAAAAAAATACAAAAATGCTCATTCTTTGTTGACGTGAAAAATTACCTTCCATCTGCACATGCTCATTCTGGCAGCTCCTCGTGATCCTTCAACTTGCAGGAAATCCTTAAAGGAATGAAAAGGACAGGCTCACTCCCACAGCAGACTGAGCTCCTGGTTTAGTCACATCAGTGGGATGAACACTGACGTATATTGACAGGCCTGTTTCATACCGAAGTGCTCCTGCGAATTGGCACATGGCTGCTTGGAAGCCTGGCATACCCCCACATTAGGGTGGAATTTTGCCTCCTCAACTTGTTCTTCCAGTTGGAGTGGAAGACTCCCTCTGACTAACCAACTATCTGGATTATGTGGGGTATGTGAGAGGGGTGGGAGGGAATACCGAGACCTCCTTTGACTACCAGGATTCTGAGAGAACTGCTACAGGAACCTGGCCCTGTGGTCTGCTCACTGTTACCACCCACACCAGTCTAAATGGCCACACCCTATTAGCCTGGTCCCAGAGCAGCTGTTTGGTCTGCTTGTGTGGTCATACCAACCCTCCACGAGAGATAGCCTGCCAAACCCCAGGAAACTTGGAGTTTAGGTCAACTTAATGCTTTCTTATTAGGCCCTGGGAAGAAAAAAGGTGTAAAGTGACATGTGTTCATGGCAGCTAGTGTAACTCTGGTTCAAACATTTCCTGTTTTTGCTAGACTGGTTTTATGACCAACTGCTTTTTTATGAAGATTTTTTTTTGGTATTAAATCTCAGTTTTATCTCTAAGACAAAATAGGTTACAAATAATAAGTAAATACATGAAGCTCTCAATTCAAGAAAGTAGACAAATCACATTGTTTACTTAACAAAAACATTAATATCACTTGACTTCACATGTTTTATATAGGATGCTTTAAAATAGCCAAGCACCTGTTTTCAAGTTGGAAGTGAGCAATTAGAGGATTAGGGGTTTGGGCATGGTCTTTTGGTATCAAACCTATGTGTTTAATGCCTGTTCTCACCCTGAGATCGTGGGCAAGTTACTGAATTTCTCTAAGCCTCAATTTCTTAATCTGGAGAATGGAGATTTATATTCTAATACAGTACTTGTCACATTGGGTTATTGAGAGGACTGAGTCATGCAAATAAAATGGTTAGCACAGTGCCAGACATATAAAAGGCTGTGAATGCCAGAATCCTGTTGTTAATGAAGCTGATAACAGCACCCATGATGGTAATTTTATGTGTCCATTTGACTGGGCTAAGGGATGCCCACATAAATGGTAAAACATTATTTCTGGGTATGATTATGAGAATTTAGAGATTAGAATATAAGCCAGTAGACTGAATAAAGAAGATCACCCTTACCAATGCATCATCCAATCTGTTGAGGGCCTAAATAAAATAAAAAGGGTGGGAGGAAGGGAGAACTTGTACTCTGCTTGAGCTGAGACATCCATCTTCTCCTGCCCTCAGACATGTGTACTCCTGGTTCTCAAGCCTTTGGACTAGGACTGGATTATACAACAGGCTTTCCTGGCTTTTCGCTTTGCAGATGGCAGATCATGGGACTTCTCAGCCTCCATAACTGAATGAGCCAATTCATATGTATGTATGTATGTGTGTGTATATATATATATATATAAAATCTCCTACTGGTTCTGTTTCTCTGGACAACCTCAATACATTACCACTATGTTGAATTTTTCCCTCTTGTATAGATTGATAACCACTGGGACAGCATAGGCTATTTAATGATTGGGTATATGAGATTTTGGTCATAGACCAATTTTTTTAAAAAAACAACTAGATCAATAAATATATAAAGTCCTTCGTAGATGCATTTATAATGAAACAATGAATTTTAGCAAGGGTTCGATTCGTGTTCAAGGTATTTATTCGTAAAACACTCAAAAGTATAAAAATTACTTCTTTTTGTCAGGATCAATTTAAACTCAACAAATCAAATGTGCATGTGTGTGTATTTTGCTTTATTCATACTGTGACTTTTTTTTCTTGCAGCTGATCCGGACCGATGACTCCAAAGAAGAGACATGTTGCATGTAGGCACGTAGTTCTCAGCCATGGTAGAACTGGGTAAGGATATCATATGATTGAAATTTTTAGGATGATTTTAATGTCAATAAGGAGTGCCATAATGACCATTGTTGGAATTCAAGAGAAATTTATGAAATAATTAATTTCTATATTGATTAGAGGAAAATCTACTCAGTGCTTAAACTCTTAAGGCCATGGTACTTTATTACATCTTATAATATCAAATTGACCACTTATTCAACTGTTTACTAGAAAAAATTCTCCTAGTTTTTTTTGGTCCTTTTTTACATTTTTGAATTCTTTATGAACATTCAGAATTAGAAACTCAACCAAAAGATTCAAAAACTTGCATCTGAAAGAGGAGCTTCTTTGTCAAAGGAATAAAATCACAGTTATCCAGCATAAACCGTGGTACCACAATTTGCATGAGATAATACAATTTTCTTTCCTTTGGCTGAAATTCTTCTCTTACTAGTTGTACAATACCAGATTGATATCTTTGCTCTCAAAGAAATCCTATCTCAGTTCTCAGCACTTCATTGGTATAAATCCATTTCGACTTTAGCATGTTGTCAACCAGTTTGTCATATGCACAAGTCTGAGCAAAAACACTTGCAAGAACATTGAGAGACATTTACATTGCCTAACTTCTACAAGTGGCTATTTCAGAATGTCTCACAACTTTTGATTACTAAAGTGTTACTGATCAAGTCAGAAATTAATCATCTCCCACTTTTCACAATATCACTTACAAATTGAGAATTGACATTTTATGTTAATATATTACTAATAAACTTTGCCAGTCACTTTTCTATTAATTAAAAGATATCTCTTCAATTAAATGACTACTGGTAGATGAGAACTATCAATGCACAGACCCATAGAGCTAGTGCTTCATCTCTTTCACTGTTTTGCAGTCAAAAAAGAAAAAAAAAACAAAACTTGTTACGGTGTTATTGACAAGGATATACCTATGACACTGCTGAATGGCCCAGTCTATCCACAAGTACTAGTGAGAATTTCCAGGTTTGGGAAATGACCATCAGGCAACAGGGCAAGGTGACCTTCAAATGAGAGGGCAATATTGAGGGTATAAGAATGATCCAGAGAGAATTATATTTTATGACTTTCCTTGCTGCTCTCCATTGCCTGAAAATTATACAGATGATATCAGATTTTTCTATTAAGGCAGCCTAAAAGACAAATTATGTATATATGAATGAATATGGCTACTTTATTTTTCATACTTTCATAATTTTTTAAAAACTTATAGTTTACTATAACTCATTTCACTTTATAAATAGGCATGTTTGTATGCCTTTATCTTCTGTTGTACAGCATATCAAAGTTCAGGTGGATAGAACATGGCTCAAGATGTTTTTATATTCTGTATATGGTTCAGCACAGTATCTGGAGCTTTACTAGTACTCAGTAAAGATTTGGTGACTGTGTAGAAGTTGAGGGTACAGGATCATCCCTTTGCCCTTTGCCTTGGTCATGGTGGAAGTTAGATACTTCTTATGATAGTCTATAAAAACCACTACCACATATCTACAACCTCTCTTTCTTCATCAGATGTCTCTCCCCTACTACTCTATTTGAAATTGCTGTTAAACTGCCATGCATGTCAAGATATTTTGAACCATCAGACCAAATATATTCATCTAAATTTACCATATTTTAGTGAAGTAGACTCCAAGGTTCAGGATGAAGACTAAGACCTGTGGCTTATATAATATAAACTGGTAAAGACAATTCAAAAAGTATAGGGTAAGAGAAGGGAAAATTAGCTTTGCCAAGGTTTGGTTGGTGAATGATTGAAAGTGGGAAAACAGTTAGACAGGCACAGAAGCAGTGAAATCCTAACACTGAGAGATGGAAAGACAGAAATAGAGAGACATTCAAATACACACACACACACACACACACACACACACACACACACACACTCATTTTAGTTCTAGAGTTGAATCTGTGAGCATGTTCTTTGACATGGCCTCTTCATGTTCTTTATGCCCCCAGCTTTTAGAAAAAGAGATCTCACTTGTGCTTTCTTTGCAGAAATATTTTTAAAACAATTTCTTTAAAAAATAAAGACCTGGCAAAAACACTACGAGCTCCTCAGAGAAAGTAATCATGCCTTCCACATATAAAGTGCTTACTTGTAATTATTATAAGTGTTAGATAAAGGTAAGAGAAAAGAACATCCAGATAGGATCTGATCACTTTCATGCCAAAAAGCAAACATTAGCTGCCTGAGACTGCTTTTCTGTTCTTTAAGATCTCCCTATACCTGCCCCTCGCCCCCTTCAGCTATTTCCTGTGACCCTTTATCCTTAATTTTTTTTTAAAATTTTTTTATAAAGGAAATGAGGACAGCAGGAAGTCAGGTCAAGAAAGGAAAAGATTTCTTCTGTAATACCGATTTATAAGTAATATATCTTTTGATAAAACTGTTTAATTAAGGATAAAAGGGTCCATGAACATCTATGAAATGTGAATCTTGCATAAATGAATCAACAATGACATGTGGCTGCTCTAGCTAGGAGTATCATTTTGTATAATGAAAAATAAATCCTATCATTTGGAAACAGATTCTTATATGTGATTTTAAAGATTTATTTCTAAGTACTTATTTATAAGAAGAAAATCTTAGGATTCATTTAAAAATTTTTAATCAATTTTATAATTGGTTAAATTTTGTTATATTTAACATGAATACTTTATTTGAATAAAAAGAAAGGAACATGTGCGCATATACACTAAGAAGCTGTAAATTCTTTAATGCAAACAATAAAAATATTACCACATATTAGTCTTTCCTAGGTTATGAAATCATTTTCATTTTAAATGCTTTAGATCTTAATTCTTCTCAAGTAAATGAGGAACTCTGCAACTCTAATTTTAAGTAATCTTTCTACCACTATCAGAGGTAACAAACATCTTTTAAACGTCTTCTTCAGACATTTGATGAAGTAAGTGAAATGATTTGGGAAGGGGAGAAGCAAGTTGTTACATGTATCATTTAAAAATGGTATCATTTAAAAAATCTCAATTTGGATACAATGACCCATAATTTTTAATTGACTATGATTTTTTTAATAAATGGGAAAAAGTCAAATTAGGGACTTTACTGTCATCAATAGACACATGGAATACTTCCTATGAGTTCTAAAAGTAATTACTGACATTAGAATATGTATCTGGGGGTCAACCCATTTTCAACTTGACTCTCACTTGCTACATCAACATCTTTGTTACTGATCAGTTAATTCATGTTAATGATCCTGGCAAAGAGGCTCAAAATATCCTCAAAAACTCACACCCTCACACACGTAAACACACATATACACACACACCACTAATCAAATATTTACTAATCTGTGTGTGTTACACGCTGTTGAGTTGGCTCTGGCTCCTGGCAACCCTATGAATAAGTGATGTCCACAACATCCTCTCCTCAGCAGCCCTGCTCAGCTCCTGTAGACTTGGGCCTGTGGCATATTTTATGGAGTTGATCCATCTCATATTTAGCCTTCTTGTTATCCTTCTGCCTTCTATTTTTCCCAGCAATATTGTCTTTTCCAAAGAACCCTACTTTCTCATGATGTGACCAAAGTAGGATAGCTTCAGTTTTGTCATTTTTGCTTCCAGTGATGTTTCAGGCTTAATTTGTTCTAGGACCTTCATGTGTGTCTTTCTGGCTGTCCATGGTATCTGTAGAGCTCACCTCCAGCATCATATTTCAAATGATCAATTTTTTCCCTATCGGACTTTACTGTTTAGCTTTCACACCCATACATAGTAACTGGAAATATAAGGCTGTGGATTATCCTAGCCTAATTTAGGGTCCATATATTCTTACATTTGAAAAATACGGAATTATTTTCAGACTATACTAAGTCTTTTAAAGCAAGAATGGTGGTTCTTATAATTTAGGAAGACTTTACAAACAAGTATATTTAAATAAAATATTCTAGGTATCTCTCAATTAATCTTAAATACACAAATGTACCAGGACATACAGTTTTGTAAAAATTGAGGTTTTATTGGTCTTCAATTCCATCTTCTGTTTTAGTTACAAAATAAGATATAAAGAGAAGTAGTAGCAGTATCAAGAGCTACCATTTTCTTGGTGTTTGCTACATGTACAAATACCACGTATATCCTTACTTGCACACACACCATGTCATTTTCACAATATGCCTGTGAAATTGGGGTTCTTAATCTATTTCTACAGTTGGAGTCAGAGATCCAGAAAGGAGGAGAGCTGAATTTGAACTGAGTTCCATGTCACTTTAAGCCTGTGCTTTGTGGTTTTAGAACTGCGGTTCTAAAACAGCAGAGGCAGTCATGCCCTATTTACTGGAATATTTGTGTTTCAGCCAAGTTTGTTATAAAGTGAATTTTTCTGAAGGAAACTCTACTTTGCCAGTGACTTATATTACACAATTTGAGACTGTTTACCAGTATATAAGTTTTATGAGAGCTGAAACCATATCTTTTTTTTTCAATAGCAGATAAGAGATATTCAATAAATATTTGTTAAGTGAATTAATTGTGGAAAAAATTATCTTGTAGGTATAATAAAAGCATAGTTAAGAATTCAGAAAAAAATTAGTGTGCATTTTAGGATCAAGAAAGTTTTTAATAAAATGAATATTACTCAAAAGTGATTACATATTCAAAGTATTAGTAAAATTCTTTGCTATACTCTAAATAAATAATCAAGTATTTCTGATAAGCTAATATAACATATATCAGATATTTGGATATCATGACTACCTGCTTTATAATTTTCTCCAATTATAAAGTAGTAATGCCTTAAAAATTAAGCAATTTCAGTAAGTTTTCATACTTCAATTTATTTGAACATATATAACCTCAAATTCAGAATAAATTTCTTTACTCTTTGCTACCATTGAAACTTACCTTTTTCTTCTACTCCGGTAATAGTTTATAACCTCCTTTAATCTCCCTAGGTTATCAGTGACTTATACTCTGAATTCCATCTCTTTTTATGCTGTGCATCATAAATTCAGGGACACTGTAATGTTCATCATTATATCTTCAGGGTTTAGCATGAGATTTGGCCTATTTTAGAGACTCAAAAAATTCTTTCAAAAAAAAAGGGAGGGAGAGATGGAGGAGGAGGGAAGGAGAAGGAAGGAGAGAAGAAAAAAGGAAGGAAGGAGGGAGAAGGGAGAGTGACAGAGAGGGAGAGACACAGAGAGAGAAATCGAAAAAGAGAAAGAAGTAAATTAGTTCTTGGATTAGAAGAGATAAAACCAAGGATCAAAAATGCTGAGTATTTGCTTAGAAATAGAGATCTACTATAACGTCGATCAAGATATATACATGTTAAATAACTACTCAGGGCCCAACAAGGTTAGTCCATTAATAATTGCCACTTTGGACTAAGACTTGTGTTCTTTCTGATACTTCATAAAGGATTTCCTGAGCCTAGGGAAGTGATTATCATTGTTTGACATTTTACTACACTCCATAAATTGCAGGATTAGCCAAATCATTCAGATGACTGTTGCTTCAAGAATACATTTATTAATTAGCAGCAATACTCTCCAGATTTTCCAGGTTCCAGGGGATAGAGTGAATTTTTGACCAGTTTAGTTACACTAATTTTGACTCTGTATCAGACTCATACTAACATGCAATTTGGTAATATTTTGTTCATGAGCATCTTAAGTATTTTTATCTTTCCAAACCTGAGCTATTCTGTTTTTTATGTTGCTGACACTAGCAAATATAAGCTAGTTTTTTAGAAAAAAAAGAATGGGAATAAAAGCAGAACACAAGGTCTATGACAACTAGTTCCAATGTTTCCCACTAGTTAAAGAATCTTTTTATTTCTCAAAGTCAAGCAGACAGCAAGCATTTATTGAATACCCAAACAATGAAGGTATAAGACTCTGAAATAAGAATAATCTTTAGTACTATAGTGTGCCAGCCAAATATTTATTTTCCATGTCACTCAGAAAGGGAGACATGTCTTTCTATGTCACTCAGAAAGGGAGACAATGTCTTTCCGAACAGTTGATTAAAATACTTAACACTAATTCACCTTTTATCCAAAGATAAAATAAATTGAATGGAGAATTATCGAAGAGCTCTTTTCAAGCTTAGGTTATGCAAATGTCTAGTATTCTTATTTATTTGTTTGTTTGTTTGTCTGTTTATTTATTTATTTATTTATTTATTTATTTATTTATATTTTAGAAATTTTACTGAATTTATTGAGGTGACATTGGTTAATAAAATTATATAGGTCTCAAGTGTATAAGTCTATACTATATCATCTGTATGTTGCATTGTGTGTTAACCTGCCAAAGTCAAGTCTCCAAATTGGGAATGAAGAAGGAAAATTGTTGCTTTTTGCAGATGACATGATTCTTTATATAGAACACCCTAAAGACTCCACAAAAAAAACAAAAAACAAAAACAAAAAAACCCCAAACTATTAGAAATAATGAACAAATAAAGTTGCAGGATTCAAAATTAATGTACAAAAATCCATGCGTTCCTATACACTAACAATGAAGTTTCAGAAAAAGAAATGAAAAAAGTATTTATTTTGCAATTGCAACAAAAGGAATTAAATATCAAGGAATAAACTTAACAAAGGATGTGAGAGATCAATACTACAAGGATGTAAAGGACCTGTTCTGAAAACAACACTGCATTATTGAAAGAAATTGAAGAAGACACAAAGAAATAGAAAAATATTCTGTGTTCATGGACTGGAAAAATCAACATAGTTAAAATGGCCATGTTACCCAAAGCAATATACAGATTTAATGCAATCTCCATCAAAATCCCAATGGCATTTTTAAAAAAGAAATAGAACAAAAACCATCAGATTTGTATGAAATCACAAAAGACTCTGAA
Source organism: Pteropus vampyrus (assembly GCF_000151845.1). NCBI lineage: Eukaryota > Metazoa > Chordata > Mammalia > Chiroptera > Pteropodidae > Pteropus > Pteropus vampyrus. Next base: position 3,201,751 of record NW_011888851.1, read on the forward strand.
TAGCCAAAGTAATCCTGAGAAAAAAGAACAAAGCTGGAGGAATCACACTCCCTGACTTGATATTATGCTATAAAGTGACAATAATCAAAATTGCATGGTATTGACAGAAAAACAGACACAGAGACCAGTGGAGCAGAACTGAGAGTCCAGAAATAAATCCCCATATACATGGGCAAGTAGTTTTTGACAAAGGAACCAAAAACATACAATGGAGAAAAGAAAGCCCCTTCAATAAATGGTTCTGGGAAAATTGGAAAGCCACATGCAAAAGAATAAAACTAGATTGGTATTTGTCACCATACACAAAAATGAATTCAAAATAGACTAAAGACTGAAATATAAGACCTGAAACAATAAAATACGTAGAAGAAAACATAGGTGCCAAACTTATGGACCTTGAACTTAGAGAGGATTTTATGAATTTGACCTTGAAAGCAAAGGAAATAAAAGCAAAAATAAATGAATGGGACTATATCAGACTAAAGCGCTTCTGCACAGCAAAAGAAACCATCAACAAAACAAAGAGGCAACCAACTGAATGGGAGAAGATATTTGCAAACAGAAGAATTTCTTCCTTGAAAAAAATTCAAATACTATGTAAGTTACATATCATTTGTTTAGTCAAGTCATTTATCGAGTTCCTATTATGTTGAATGGGGATATGGGACAGGGATATTGCAAATTTCATAACAGTGTCTGATGCCTTGTGAATATGATCATACTTTTGAACATTTCTGTCCAAAGGGTGCTATGGATTTTCCTAATAGAGTGGAAAACTGCCTTATCTTCTCCTTCTCTCCAAGTCTAGTCAACTAGTTGAGCCTATTATCGATTACTTTACCAAGTACAAGATGCTTCAAGCATTATCTTTCCTGAATCCTTATCCATTCCAATTAGGGGCAATCTGATATTCCTAAACTAACCATGGAGTGTGATGTGGTAAGTAAAGCATGTTTTTTTTGGATTCGAATGGGTTGTAGTTTAAATTGCAGCTCTTTTACTAATTAATCTCTTGGGAAAATTACTTAACTCCTCTAAGCTTCAATTTTTTTCATCTATAAAAAAAACCCTCCCCGCCTTTTATTTCCTCTTACAGGTTTGACTAGAGGATTAAAATGAAATAAGATATACAAATTACATAATCCAATTTCTGCCTACTAGTAACTAGCTAATGGCTCTATCCTCCTAATTTCCCTCTAAATTAGAAAAGAGGAGGGCCAACAGGAATAAGAGAGAGAACTTTAAATCATTAGAAACTGATAATATTCTTGCTCTGGCTTTGGGATCACTGCATCCAATGGCTGCACTTTATCACATAATTAGAGCAATTATTCCCTAGTAAGATTGATAATTAAAATATCTTGGAAATGAGCCTGGGCCTCCAGCTAATATTGTGATCTAAGATGGGCTTCAAATTTAGATTCTGTTTCCGAAGACTGGAGTGGAAGCCCAGAAATTCTTCTTTTCATAATACTCTAGATTTTCATGCCAAGTAAGGCTGGGAACTGCTGAATTAAGGTGCTGTCAAAGGCCATGAGGACAAGACGGGATTGCCCAATTCCTGAAGAACTCATGCTTCTAGGATAAATCTTTGTGACTCAGTGAAATAGGAGTGTATGTGATTTCGTTATTATGATGGTTAATTTTATGTGTCAACTTGGCTGGGACACGAGGTACTCAGATATTTGGTTAAATATTATTCTGGGTGTGTCTGTGAAAGTGTTTTTGATTGAGAATAACATTTTAATCAGCAGACTGAGCAAGCCAGATTACCTCTCAATGTGGGTGGGTATCATCTAATGCCTTGAAAGCCTGAGAAGAACAAAAGGCAGGGTAAGGAAGAATATCCCCCCTCTGTTTTCAAGCTGAGACATTGGTTTCCTGCACTCTGACTGGAAGCACCATGAGCTCTGTTAGTTCTCAGGCCTTGAAATTTGAATGGTTATGGCAAAGATGGCCATTACTTGGCAGAGTTTAAGAATTCTGAGACCCATCTCAGAAGCTGAAGCTTGCAAGTACAGGGTTGAGAAATGTGATGGGAGACTGGAAGATAAGGTTCCCTGCCACCTTAAATAGAGAAGCTCCAAATGGCCCAGTATGACTTCATTTTTCAGGTGGTGAAGATCTTTGTGGAGGGGAATGAAGTCAGGAAAAACCGCTAAAATAGTGCAGCATGGCAGAAAAGGACCTCATAATTTGCCATTTAAGGAGATGATTGAGGTCTCTACTGTCCCTAGATGGTTGCTACAGGAAAATGAAGCGTGGGGTGCAGAGGAGACCCCTTCCTCAGTTCCCTATCCACTTAGACTTACTTGCCCATCTAATAAAAGGCTACTTCACTTAATGGCTTCCTTTTCAGTGAGTCTGGAACACTGCTGAGGTCAAACACAGCAGTCCCTATGCATTTTTGACAATTCTTTTTCTTCCATGACCTAGAAGAGTATCGCATCCCAAAATGTGCTCAGTGAAATAGATGTTCATAAATGCTAGTTAAAAGGTGGTTCTACCATCAAATAAGTTTAGGAAACAGTGAGGCAACAAAGATAAACAAGTTTATTTATAGCTAGTTTTCCCAGATCTTTTAATAAATTAGTGTACATTATGAATCTGGAAGAAACAGATATAGTTTGAAACATTTCCCCCAAACTTTTGACCACAGTCTCTGTATTAGTCAGGATTTTCTCAGTTTTTAAAAGGTAGCAATACAGCTTCAATAGGCATAAGCAATAAAGGGAACTTACTGGCTCACAGAACTAAGAAGCCCAGGCATGGTTGAATCCGTAGGCCTCAAATTATGTCACTAGTGTCTGCTTCTATCTCTTGGCTCAGGTTTCCTCTGGGTTGGTTTTGTTCTCATGAAATCTTTATTTGTAGTGGTCCCTGGCAGCTCCAGGCTTACATTATACTTACAGTTACAAATTCCATTTTGGAAAAATCTCCATGGGAGAACAGACCTTATCTTAAGTAAACTGTTTTTGAATTTAGAAGTATTTAAATCAGAAGCAATTAAGTTACAATTATGAGATTTTAAAGTGTAAATTCTAAGACCTTGTTTTTATAAAAGTCTGGTTTTGGTGAGTCTGGCTTAAGATATCATGAAACTGCCTAATGGAAGCGAGCTCTCAGAAGTTAATGTGTTTGAGAACTCTGCTTCCCAATCCCCTGACATTTCCGCACCTAGTATTAGTGCTTTATAATTTACACAGTGTTTATTATTGCTTCCAAAGTCAATAGGGACCACCTAGGATTAAGGATATAGGTTATCAACACATTAATTACATGATTTTATAAACTATATATACTATAATATTTAAAATAGAACCTTAAAAAAAACAAAACTATTATTGTCTATAATCTTTGACTATGAACCTATTTTCATTGAACTTTGTTAGAAAATTACAGAAGATATACTCATTTGAAAACTTTTATTAGTTGTCAACTTTATTTTATCACTAGACTCCAAATACATTGACTGTGAAACACAGAATTCTTCATTAGCGTCTCAAATTGGTTCTAAATCATCCACATCATATCACGACACTGGTGGGAATTGCTGAACAGTCAATATGAAAGAGGCTTCTCTTTAATTGGTCAAGTAGTAATCATTTTCATTTTGAAATGCATAATGACTTTATTTTTACATATGGGATATTTTGGGGGATTTTGATTTTTCTAACCTAAAGAAATTATTCTGGTAAGTTAGAAACTGAATTCCCTGGAGATGCTCATTTCTCTTTCTCTATATTTACTATGTCCTTATGGTCAGCTAGGAAGAGAGCTATAATGAAAGCAAAATCATTTGAGATTTGTATAACTGGAATCTCAAACACTTTTGTCAGTCCAGTCCATGACATTACTTGGCATTTCCCAATGACAATATCTTGAGAAATTTTAAGATTTTTCAGCAGTTTCTAAATCATGAAAATAAATCATACTATGCCTAACAATAAAATAACAACTAAATATTATCTATTTGATTACTCGAAAACTAGTTATTCACATAATACATGTGTTCCTTCCTTGAATTATTTGATTAAACAGAGATCTCTGTGTACTAATAAAGTTTTGAACAGAACTCTTTGTCTCAAACCATTTTTTTCTTTCTTTTGTTTTCCTGGCTTTGTTGAAATATAATAGACAATTAGTTGCTCGTATTTACATTGTACAACTCAATAACTTTTTTTTCAATTATAGTTGACATACAATAATATACCAGTCTCAGTCATACAGCTTAGTGATCAGAGATCCACATAACTCACAAAGCAATCACCCCACTAAATCTAGTACCCCTCTTCTCCCTTACATATTTATTACATTATTAACCTTCTTCTTCATGCTACACTCTACATCTCCATGTATATTCTGCAACTATCCATTTGTACTTCTTAATCCCTTTGCCTTTTCTTGCCATCTCTCCCAATCCCCCTCCCATATAATAGCTCTCAAAATATTCTCTGTGTCTATGAGTTCATTTCCGCTTTTGTTGTTGTTGTTTATTTTGTTCTTTAGATTCCACATGTACGTGAAATCAAGCAATGTTTGTCTTTCTCTATCTGATGCATTTCATTCAGCGTAATATCCTTTAGGTCTATTAAGGCAATATCTTTCTCCATCCCCTTTTATTTTTGTGTATGTCTTTTAATCTGAAGTGAGTCTTTTGCAGGAAGCATATGTAGGGGTCTTGTTTTCTTTTCCATTCAGCCGCTCTATCTTTTGGTTGGAGCGCTTAATTCTTTTCTATTTGAGGTAATTGTTGATAGGAATGTAGTTGTTACTATGCTTTATTCCTGTTTTTTTTTTTTTAATTCCTATTTTTGATACATGCTTTTTCTTCTTAAATAAGTCCCTCCAACATTTTCTGTAATACCGGCTTGGGGTGATAAATTCCTTTAGCTTATTTTTGTCTGGGAAGCTCTTTATCTGTCCTTCAACTCTAAATGATAGCTTTGTTGGATAAAGTATTCTTGGTTGTAGATTCTGGGTTTTCATCACATCGAATATTTTGTGCCAAGCTTTCCTGTCCTGCATAGTTTCTTTTAGGAAATCAGCTGCCAGTCTTACGGGTGTTCCCTTGTAAGTAGGTAACTAACTGCTCTTCTCTTGCTAATTTTAAGATTCTCTCTTTGTATTTAACCATTGGCATCTTAATTTTGATGTATCTTGGTGTGGATCACTTTGGGTTCATCTTTTTTGTGACTCTCTGAGCTCTCTGGGTTTGTATGTCTATTTCCTTCACCAGATAAGGGAAATTTTCCACCATTATTTCTTCAAATAGCTCTTTAACATCTTGCTTTCTTGCAGGTACCCCATGACATGGATATTTTTACATTTAATTGTGTCTTGTAGGCTCCTTAAATTATTATTATAGTCTTGGCTGCTTTTTTATTTATTTATTTTTTGCTGTTCTGATTGAATGCCCTTGGCTTCCCCATCCTCTATATCGGTAGTTCAATTCTCTTCTTTATCCACACTCTTTATTCCTTCTAATATACTCTTCATCTCAGATAACGTGTTCTTCATTTCTGACTGGTTCCTTTCTATAATTTCCACTTCCATTTTTATGTTTTTTATCTCTTTGTTGATGTTCTCATTGAGTTCATCTATACTCCCCCTAAGTTTATTGAACATCTTTATAACCAGTGTTTTCAATTCTGCACATTAGATTGCTTGACTCCATTATTCCTGGATCTCTGTTCTGTTCTCTCATATGGTTTCTGCTTCTTTGTCTTCCCATTTTGACTGCCTTTCTGTGTCTGTTTCTATGTACTAAGCAAAGCTCCTAAATCTCCTGGTCTTATTAGCACAGTTTTGTGTAGTAGGCGTCCAGTGGCACAGCCTTGAGAGGGGTTCAGCTGCAGGCCAAGTTTAGCCCCAGCCTGTGCCCCTCTGGGGCTACTTGTTAAGATTCAGCAAGCAATCCACAGATGCTGTGATTATAGTTGCCTCAAGAAACCACAGTAGAAACTGAGGCCAGCTGCCACCAATGTGAGTTTTGGTGTTGCTCAGCAAGGAGCATGGGACTCACAAGGACACAACTGGATGAGGCTTGGGTAGGGCTTTGAGTTGGGGGAGGCAGAGTTTCAGAATCCTCTGGGCTGAGCGACCTTTGTTATCTAGTTTGATGATGTTTCAACTATGGCAGAGCTGTGTCCGCACACTGGGAGGCAGGGAGGGCTCAACAGAGGAATAATAGATACCGTGGGCACTTCTGCCCTGGAGAGAACCTTGCCTCTGGCCTTCACTCTGACAACTTGGTGTCCTCCTGTAAGTCCTTGGTGTCCCCCATGCAGCCCACTGGGTGCTGGTGCTCAGAGTGTATAGGTCCTCACTGCAAAAGTCCATTCATGGACACAACCCCTTTAAGAGATGTCTGCAGCTGTAGGTTGCAGGTGTGTAGCTTCTGCCCCACTCAGCCACTGGGGACCAGGCAGCCTCTTGTCTTCACCCCGTCCTACCTTCTACCATTGCAGGTTGATTAATTATTTCTCTTCCTACTAGTAGTGCTTTTGTTCATCTAGATCCCAGGTGACTTTCCTTGCTGTTTGCTCCATGTTTCTGTCACAGCTTTGATTTGGTCTGTGTTTCTGTCACAGCTTTGATTTGGCCGCCATTTCCCCCCTGGCTCTCATTATCTCTTTTTAAAGAGCTAGGATTCCTAGCTCTTCTATATTTTTCATGACTGTATATCTGAGCAGCATGGGTGTGGGCTCATTTGCTGTCATGAGCCTTTGAATAAAAGGCTTAAGCATTCTTCCTCATCAAAAGATCCTTTTAGGTAACATCAAACATTAATTGACTAGTGCTCTATTCAGGTGATCTCATTTAATCTTCATGATGACTTTATGAAAGAGGTAGCACTTTTTAACCCCAATTTTACAGAGGAGGAAACTGAGGCATGGGAGGTTAAGTGCCTAACATTACATAGTTTGTAAATGGCACAGTTGGCTACACAATCCAACTCCAGAATCAGCGATAGTGATCACTGTTAATATAATGATTGATCGTGTTTCACCTGTGAGTAGATTATTTGACAATCCTACCTAAGGCACAACAAAATTCAGAACATTCAGATTCATCTCAAATGTAGGAGAGCCTTATGTGAAGCATAAGCACGTGCTCACACACACACACACACACAATAAGGATTACCTGATGGTTTACCCCATTTTGATTACTGCATGGTTTAAGTTTTCTTGACTTGGATTAAAAAGATTTTAACAAAGCTCCCATAAATAAAAGACCAAGTAAATAAAAGTCTCATATTTGTACTGTTACACTAATAAGCTTAATAACAATAATCCACAAACATCTGCAATCATAAAATAAAAACTTCATTACCATTTCAATGCAGTCACTACAAATCCTCAGGTTAGCCAGTATACCAGCTGAGTCCTGGTGCTTCACAACACAAAACTGCAATTCATTCCAAATTACCACTCTCTGTAGTGACTCTTGCTCTCTGGCTCCCATCCCAAACACTCCTGCTGTTCAGGTCTATTGTTTCCCCTCACTAGAAAAGCCTTTCATTTTCTGGGAAAGCTTGAAGGATTGTCTCCATGAAAAACTAGGCTAATCTTCTAACAACTTCTGGTTTTCCACCATATGTCCTCCAACATTCTCAGCATACTCAGCCCTCCTTTTCATCTATCAAGTGGCATGTAATATATATATTTCTAGAAGGTGTATAGATTACTTCACTCAAAGAATGAAAATGAAGGAGTTAACAAAGCTTATGCTATTCTGTGGCTTTATAAAACAAACTAGTCCAAGATGAAGATGAGTTTTCATCTTTTTATAGGAACTGTGAGTTGAGAAAACTCTCTCTCTCCATTGTTTCTGCCATGGGCTTCTAAATCATCAGATTCCATATAAAATTACAGAAGGCTTTGTTATGAGAGTTTATGGCCTCAGGAGGTTAGAAACCAGACTGATGGAAAATGAAGGATGGTCTTGGAGCCACATGGAACACATATACTGCTTATAGAAATTTTATACTTTAACCGGCAGTTTATTTTTATGCCACAAAATACTTGTCTATTTATTCCCTTTCATCTGGAAATTAAACTTTTTGCAACCCTGAATACAACTGAAAAAAAAAAAGAATAAGAGGATATTTGATTTCAGTTCTACTGATGATATATGTAAAATTTCAGGAAAATATTGCTTTTCAGATGAACTATTCCAGTGCACAAACATTACCAAGAAATTTGCTTCTTTTGGGTATAGAAATCCAAGTCTATTAATTGTCAAAATAAGGGTCATTTAAATGTTTCCTCTATTTATGATTTCTAATTAGATGCTAGAAACAATTGGGAGAAGTGCACTTTTTAAAAAATTTTCTTCTGTTTTGTTGTCATAACCCAATACCTTGTACATATGACTTTGCATTGTTTTCCTAGGGACCTGAGGATCTGTTTAAAGCCTCTTCAGCTCTTTATCTGGGAGCCTTTTATGAAGCAGATGAATACACTACTGAAGCCATGAACTTGCTTCAGGGACTATCTCCCCCTTGGAATATGGCAGCTGACTGAAAATGTTAACCCTCATAGCATGCATCACGATATTTTAACTCTTCGATAGTGTGCCTATTTTGACTCCATCAATAAAAGAAGGCTGCTCTGCCTACTAACATAGACTGGAACCCTGCTGAGATGAAATGCATCAGCCATTCATAACACCACATATCTTTTTCCAAACAGCGCGTTACACAAATAAAACATTGTTCTTTTGTGGCAAATTTGCAAAGGCAGAAGTTAAGAGGGTAGAAGAATCTGTCTGCAGGGTTCCATATTTATTGGTAATAAATATGGTAATGTTCTTATTTTCAGAAACTGAGCTCATTAATCTTCTCAATGGCCACTTTTAAATCTTGACAAGAAATGTGCCACCAAGTAGTATAGGCATTGTGATATGAAAAGCTGATTCATTTTAAACATAAACATTAAGGGTGAGCTAACCTATTCTTACTTCTACGTAATCTTCTCTTTCATAGCTAGCAAATGGTACTCGATATATTTTTCAAGATAGAAAAATAAAGTGACATCTGTTTATGGAGTGCAAGAGCAGATCCGCACATTGAAGGTTGTTTTGACAATTGGTTTCTAAAAATAGTTTTAGGACAAATGTAGGCATTCTTTGGCATGGTTAGAGTCATCCCAAAATGCCTACATGATCAACTCCTGGCATCTGAATGCCTATTTTTAGGACAACCCAAGGAGTGAGTTACAGTCAGTTTGGAGACATCTATGAAGCTCCTAGTAATTCTTAGATGATGGATTTCCATTATAAATGTAAACTCTCAGAAATGAGATTCAACTTAAAGTACTGAAAACATTTAATCAGAAAGCACCACCCCGGACCTTGTTTCACCATTCTAATATATCGTAATAGAACACACCATTGCAAATTTACTATACTCACATGGCTAGCTGGCTTGTACAGGATGGGTTCAAAATGCACTACTCTTGAAAGGGACTAGGAAAATTTACTGACTCAGGTGGCTGTGTATGCATTAGTGTCAGCATTTGATAAAAGGGGTCAGTTTCTGGGAGGCAAGATAACTTAGAACAGGAATTCACTCATACTGTTTTATGGCTCCAATCTGTTACAGGGTATGACATTTACTGTCTTGTGGAGACACAGGATAGGCATAGTAGGTAGCTGGATAACTCTTTCTGGTTACTTAGAACACTGAATTAAAAGCTTAAAGCCCCTTAAAGAATACAGAACCTTCAATCACACTCTTCAACAGAATATATATATATGTATATACAACTCTTCAACAGAATATATATATATTTTCAACAAGAGAATATTTAATTTATATACTTTATTTCACTTTGCTTTATTGCACTTTACAGATGTTGCATATTTCACCAATTGAAGGCAAGATTTTCCACTAGCAAAAATATTATGATTCCCTTGATTGCAATACTCACTTTATTGCGATGGTCTGGAACCAAACCCACAATATCTCTGAGGGTATGTCTGTATATGTGTGTATGTGTGTACATATATACATGGGTATATATGTATACACACAGAATGTACAATATTTTTGTTTAGAAAAATATCTGTACACTTGAAATACATTAAGTATTTGCATGGCAATCATCTAAAAATAGTACATAGTAAACCAACCTAATAAAAATCTGTATTAATTAGAAATATATGGTTTAATTTAGAGGATAGGATACTGTGAGACATAAAAGTAAATTAGACAACAGAACACTTTTTGAAGAAAATCTTGATTTAAGTAAGCAAATAATATTGATGTTTTGTACGAGATAGGATTAGATTCAAATTTCTTATCTTCATGGTAACCTCTAACAAGTCTTTCTATAGTTTCATACTTGCTTCATCCTTTACTTTTTCCTCTTCACATGCTATCTTTATTTATATCCTTGATATTGGTGACAAAGACCTTCTTGACGGAATATGGTTCTTTAGATTGATTCATTTTCCAAAAGCCAGTTAAGTTGCCCTGCCATTAAAATGCCTTTTGATTTCTAGAGATAATTATTCTATTTCAAAATCTTTCTTAACTTCTCAGAAACTCAAGGGTACACTAAATTAACAGAATTGTAAAATGGAAAATGCATAGATATTAAACTTCTGCTAAAGACAATTTGGAAGTTAGAGGTGAAGATAGAACTGGAAATAGGGGTCAGAGGAAGGGGATGACAAAACTGCTCTGATTAAATTCAGCCTATTGAAATATTTCAGCTAAATGAGAATGATCATTCACACCCTGAGGGAAAATTGCCATTCCATTCTGGATGAAATGCCTATTTTTGAGAACTGCAAATTTGCTAAAGTAGTAGATTTGTCCAAAATTAGCTTGTAAATGCTTGTAATAAGCAACATCTCCAAATCGTGGTCAAATGGCATTTTGTGTAGACATTCTATGACAAAATATCTCATATAGGTTAAAGTAAAGTTATGAAAATGTCTTCTATTTCTTCAGGGTTTTATTATCGTGTTTTATAAATTTAACATCATATACTGAGCTGATATGAGCCAAAAAATAATATAATTATGTGTCTGGCAAGGGTATCCAGCCTGACATATCCGTGTACCTGAGAACCAGGGAGGCTGTCCTTAAATATAAGTGAGATTTTTCACCCAGTGAAACATTGCTAATGCTGTGGTTGATGACCAGTTTCATAACTTATCTCAGGAAATCAAATGAGAACTACTTATTAAATGCCTTTGGTATATAAAACCTTGTATGGTAATGATTAAATGACACAATACTTGTTTAACAAAAAAGAAAAAATATCATAGTACAGTGGGTGACACATAGTAGGAGATCAATAAAAATTCGTTTCTTTCTTGACCTTTAGTGGGACAAAGAGAAACAGTAAAAGGGTTAGTGGTATTCCAGAGTAGGCCCTGTGGTTTCAGGTGTTCTCAGTGTCAAGCATGGGGTTGCACTAATTTATACCTTCTCTTTCAGATCCATTGGTGAGTGAATCAAGGTGCAGGTTTACAACATGGCTAGTTTGGCTCATAGGTATGGTGAAAGCAAACCTTGAGTTCTCTCATGGGAACTGAATCCTCAATCTTGTCCTCTCTAGGCTTATATTCTAATAGAGCTGAAGAACAATACAAATGAGTGATTTTAGAAATCGTCTTTAAATTTAACATTTTGACAGACAAATCAGTGTAGCCCTCTTCCTCCTAACAATTATACCTAAGTGGCCCATTAAGCTTTTGTCTGTTGGAAAATTGTTTGAGTTGTCTTTATGTTTATATAGTTCGAGGTAAATCCAAAGTTATAAACCTTAGGAATTTTTAAGCCTACAAAGCACCTGATTTTTTAAATAGTTCTAAGAGGCCCTAGGCCCCACTGAAGTCAGAATCTAATATGAGTGAGAAATTCTCCCTCTGTTATTGCCTTGAAGAAGATCTAAAAGCAGTGAATCAGTTTCTCTGGATCTTGTTGGGATTGAGTCTATTGAGGGAAGTTTCTTTATAAACAATAATGGGATTAGTGCCCCAATAATAGAACCTTTTCTTTTTTTTCCTCCATAGATATGATGCATTTAGGTAGTGTATTGGCTCACAAAGAGGCAGTCTTTTTCCCTCCCCCTTGAAGTGAATTTATCTTGACATGTTTTGGCAACAGAATGTGGTAAAAGTGATGCTGTGTGATGATACTTCTTGCAGTCCTATGAGAAGCCCAAGCAATATGGAGAGGTCACATAGAGGAGAACCCAGGTGTTCCAGTCAACAGTCCTCACTGAGCTTCTAGAAACATGTGAGTGAACCATCTTGGATTCTGCCCAGGCTCACCTCTGGAGGAGTGCAGCCTGAGCTGAAGCAGAACTGCCTAGCTGAGTCAGTTAACTCCCAGGATCTTTAGGGATAAAATAAGATTGTGGTTGCTCTAAACCACCAAGTTTTGAGATGGTTTGTTATGCAACCGAAATCCATAAAGACATTAATACTCTCTCCAAGTTTCCTTGGAGTCCAATGGCACTTATTTGAAAGATGTCTAGCTGGGGAATATCTATGTTTTTAAAAGTTTTTTTCTTAAATGTAATTGTTTTAAGTGAATAAGAATCAGAATTGGGACCATGATAGCAAAAACATGGTAGCCAAACAAATAAATCACTGGAAAGGGGTTAAAGCAAATGTTGTGAAGACAATGATTAGTGCTGAGGAAGGGGCGTCTTTGTTGGGGAGGGCTAAATTAGTATCATCTGGTCTCTGTAACATGCCAGTACCCCCTAGGGGAAGCTCTTGGACTTCAACATTCTGCCCAGATTTTTTGAGTTGCATGAGTGAACATTCATTCTTTTATTATTTTCATGTTGAATTAGAAGCTCTTTTACATAAATATAATTTTCTTCAGCATCTGCTGATTTTCTGGACCATAAAATTTAGCAGGAAATTAAAAGCATGAAGAATTGTATAACATAATGCTGACTTATGCAAGTTTGAAATAAAACTTTATCTAATTCTGTCACAAAATCTGTTTTTTAGAAGCATTTGGCCTGACAAGCTCATATTACTCACATTCACATTTGTGAATGCCACCTCACTCTTTTCTAGAGATGATTTTCTTCCTCATGAGTTTGATGGGCCAGTAGAAAACGTGTTTGCCAATAGCCTGGATCAGGTGCCAGATGCTTTTGGGCTTCTTTGATTGCCATGTCCCTTCTGGAGAGTACAGGTTGCCAAAGAAGTAGCAGGAGTCAGAACTAAGTCAAGGTCAGGAGACAATAGACATAGCATCAACACTAATGGAAATTAGCAGAGTTCACTGTGGGATGTGGGCATTAGGTATAAGGCCAAGAATTTGACCAGAACTGTTCAGGCTGATGTAGAATTTTAGTGCCCTCAGTTCTCTCATTTATTCTATGTTAAAGCAGTTAAACTCTGAGAAAAGGAACTGGCTAGAAAGTGGGTAGGTTATTTTTGTGCCCCCTTATAGGTAAGAGTAAAAGTCCAGATTCAGTTAGGTCATTGAGCTAATAATGGTGCTAAAGTACTAGGTGAATAAACAATAGGTAATAAAAGGAGGCATGAAGTGTCAAGCCCAAGGAAGCAAGGGAGAGCAAGAATGCAACTGATAATGAAGGGATGGCAATAGACAGAGAATTCAGGTTTGGAAAGCAGAACTTGGAAAGATTCCTGGATGCAAACTGGTACAAATTGTGGGAAATATTAAAATGTTATATGCCGTTAAACGTGTAGGAAAGCGGGGAGCAATAATAAGCACCAGAAAGATCACTGGATTAAGGATTATGAGGCCTGCAATGTGTACCTGATTTAGAAGCTAACTAGCTGAGTGACCTTTAGTAAGTCATTTCATACCGAGAAATAAATAGCAAAATGACAGGATTGGTACAATCAAGGGGATGTATGGTACTAGCAATTGACTTTGAGTGTCTACTTACTACTGAATATGTACTGCGTTCAATAGGGATGAGCTTCTAGATGACTGATCATAGATTATGTATTCAAATTCTAAACAGAGTCCCACCTTCATTGTCACTGGAATTTTACTATATCTAAGATCCCATTTAGCTGTGACCCTCTATGCTTCTTTTATTTCAGTCGTGAGCTTATGAGTCAGAGTTTATTTTAGTGGTTGGGTTGGTTGTCAACTTATTAGAAAACCAGCTATCTGTGGTTACTGATGTTAGAAATGTGGGGGTAATTCTTGTTCTCACTCTGGACCCAGATTATTAAATGTGAGGAAGGACCTGGGCATAGAGTTTTAGGTTTTTTTTTTAACCATCCTTTATGAACCAAAATAAGAGAGGGTTGCCATGAGTGTGGGCCAGTGGTGGGGGTCTATGAAGACTGGGCAAGGGAGTTCAGAGAGGGTGGACATATACTCTGTCTTTTGATATTCAGCTTTAGGGACTTGTTTGAAGGTGAAGGACTGTTAGTCTTTTGCTAAAAAGATTAACACAGATGTCTGCAGGACAGAGTCTCTGGTGTGTCAGAGTTCTTTAGTAGTTTCCTACACAAGAGGCAATAGTTTAGTAGTTTCCTACACGAGAGGCAATAGTTTCCAACACAAGAGGCAATTGTCTTATTTGGACTAAGAAATATATCATCCTACATAGGTCATAGCATAAGTCTTGACAGTTATTTGCCTCTGAGAGACCAAAATATTTTGCTTTTCCCTCCTAAATGCTGCATAAGAGCATTCTGGGATGCATATCGTAATGAAGTAGTAGGGTCCCAGTTTTCTCTTCTCATCCGTGAAGATGAAAGAAAAATAGGCCCTGGACACAGATTAAATTTTGCTTTTATAGTTAACAAATATAACATCTATTTTTATCAATATATATTTCTGACTAAATTACTAAGAATCATCCTAATTGTTACCACCATTACTGCAACTCCGGTTAAAGATGCCTATGCTGAGGCACTATGCTGAGCACCAACATACTTTAATTCATTGTATACTCCCAAGAATGCTATGAGGTTAGTATTTTAGTTCCTATTTCATATGTGAGGATTCTTTAGGCTGGTGAGTAAATGCAAAATATTTAACAACTTGTCCCATTAGGTCAGTGATGGAACTAAAGTGGTACACAGATATTCTAGTGTTAACAGGTTGAAAATTAGCTCTCGTCTTCCCTCTACTCTTTTCCTGGTGAAGATCAATTCTTTCTTCAAGTCTCAGTTTAAACATTACTTCCTCAAAGAGGTGTCTGTCTCCTAAGGGCCTGAGCTAGTACTGCCTCTGCAATGTCCCAATAACACTGTCCCTAGAGTTCATCACACCTGTAATAGCTTACTTTTCGTCTGTTATCCTCATCAAAGGTATGGTCTCCTAACCAAGTTCCTCAACTCCCTCTTTTTGCAAACGTGATGAACAGATATGTTCTTTTGTATGGGACATCTATAAATTATCATCAAGATCAGTTAAATATTATATTTTTATTGTGATTATAATTATATATATATATATAATTACATATACAATCATGTTGATATCAAGTAAATGGTGCTTTACTTGTCATGGGTAAATGACAGTAGAATAGAGGTAAACTCAACATGTAAATCATGCATTTGTGCCAAGTGAAGATCAAATAGTGTCACATTTATAGGCACTCATATAGAGAACACATGCATGACATAGCACACTTTGTTATGGAATTGGAGCATGTTTGAATCACTTGGTTTCAACAAAGTGTTTTTCAGAATGCTCCTTTAATGATACTAATTTGAATTTTGCTGGTGTTGAAGTTCTGCTTGCATTTATTTTATAATTTTGATATGTTTTTATAACTGCATAAGCTAGATGCATAATGTAGTCATATCTAGCTTATGGTTATATAATTTTATGTAACATTGTAATACAATTAACTTAAGTCAATACTAGAGGTCTGGAAGATTTTTTTTTTCCCCCATAAAAAGGAGACCTTTACGTTGCTCAAATATAAGAAATGCTTTAATTTCCATGAAGGCAGTATCTGTATTTCTCTCATTCACAGCTGTATCTCCATCTCTAGTAGTCCGTTGACTACCCAGCACATAATATGTTCTCACTAAACATTTAGTGAATAAATGGCAGCTAACTCTTTTATCCTATTGATGGACTCTTTCCTTTTCTAATCTGTTCTGGGAGAGTTCAATTTTTTGGGCTTCACAATGAATGAGCATTGACTTATCTGACTTCTTTTCTCTTCCTGCTAACTTAATGCCATGCCCTGTATTTCATCTGTTTCTTATAGCACCCGAGGTAATCCCCACATTGCTGTCAGTCTTTCTAGGCCAGTCTTGCAGAACCCCTAACAAACAAGATACACATTGCTTTATAAAATGAATAATTTCCAGTTTCCTTTTCATACCAAAAATTTTTAGAGCACTTTGTAATAACATGATCCAACTTTTCAAAAAATTCCAGACACTCTCAAGGAGTACATCTTTGCATGAACATACTTAGAATATTGAATCTGATGAAAACAGAATGTAATAACACAGGATATTTCTTTGACACCAAGTCATAGATATCTCAAAGTCATAGATAAAACAAAATAGTCTTAATGTCTTTTAAATGCAGTGATATTGAGATACATCTGAAAAATATTTTACCAGAAAACAAAATGTTAGGAGACGAAATAATAAAAAAAAGTTTCTCCTCCATTAAATTGTTAAAATAACTTGCATTTAAATATCTTGTGTCTCTATAGAGATAAAAGAATGTAGAGACAGAAATTTAATGGACTTGGATTAAATATCAGTATTCCACTTATTTCTTGGCACTTACTTTCTTTGGGTCTCTTATTTAATTTGCATGATGTTGTTATGAAATAACATACATTTGAAAGATTTTTTTTGAATGGAAAATATCATATTTATTATACATGTTTTAAAAAGAATTGGTTGAAGTCACTTGATTAGCTAGCTGGTAACCAGACTTGCTACTAAGTGGTTACTTTAAAAGTAACCTTTTGAATTACTTTCCTACCACCTTCAAATGGATTTAATAATTCTACTAAGCCTGAGTAACCATCACAGAGGAGGCCAGAAGATAAAGTATATTATGCTGCCCGTTTTACTGGGCTTTATCAGTTAGAGTATTGCATATATAGTTGTGTACTTGCTCATCTGGTATCCATTAACATTGTTTTGAAATTAATATCACTGTATAATATATCTGTTATGAATATATTAAAAATACAGATTATAGTATCAATGAAGTATTGCAACAGAACATAATAACACATATAAAGATTTTTTTTCCCTAAAGTGTGTTATTTCTTGTACTCTAAGAATTAGGTTTGTGACAGATGGGAAATAATATAGATCATCTGGTGGTAGGAGGCTGCCATTATAACAAACATCTGTTTGAGATATTATCCTCCCCCCGCCCACCGCTCTTTTTAGTAGTAGAGAAATCAATTCAAAGGAAATAGTTCAAAAGAAAAAAAAGTAACAAATAGCAACAATGAAAGAAATTCGGGAACAATAGAATACACCACTGTATTTTTATTTGGTTCTTTTTGTACAACCTAAATCACAGCTATGGAATGGTAAGACTATTAGGGTCTTCTGACAAAAGAGAGTTAGAAGAATTGTGTTCTGGATAACTCTGCAATTTACTACCTGAGATCTTAGGCAATCTCTTAATTTTTCTATACCTCGATGTTTGTAACTGCTTTCAGGGTTTACTGAGAAAATTTAGGTGATCTTTATAAGGCAATGTACAGAACCATCAAAGTTAAATAATTTTATTGAAGCAAGATTCCCTAGAATGTATCCCATGCTGGTAATGTGTATTATGAAAATCAAAGAGAACACAGTATTAAACATTTCTCAAATTTATTTGCTCTGGGGATTTTTTCATTTATTAAAATTCACAATTATAGTGTCCACCTTACCCAAATCACTTGAGAGGGCTTGTATAGACCCTTTCCACATCTCCCAAGGCAAAATGACGAGTGCAGAGGTTAGAACAGGCAAGTCTCATCAATTCCTTTCTGATGTGTGCCATAATTATGAGCATCTGCTCCAAAGCAGGGCATTTTCAGAACTTTCTGTAAGAAGGAAATACCTGGGGAGTTTATTAAATACTCAGATGCCCAGGTTCCATCCAGAAAGATTCTAAGTAGATCTGAGATGAGGGTTCAGGAATCTGCATTTTTACAGAGCACTCCAGGTGATTCTGATGCACAAGCTTGTGGGACTAAATATTGGGAAACCTGAGTTTGTAGTTCTCATCTCTGGTTGCCCAGTAGAGTCATTCGGGGAGCTTTTGAAATGTACTGATACTCAGGCATCAGTAGATTCTGATATGATTCGCTCAATGCAATGTCTGAGCATTATCTAGTAAGGGCTGAGAACCACTGATCCAGGGTCCCCCAACCGAGATGATAAGATTCACATGGACATGCTTGATTAAACTACAAATTGGTAGGCTTTGTTTCTGGAGAGTCTGATTTAGAAGGTATAGGTTGAGGTACAAGAATCCATTTTTAGTAAGCTAGTGATCTGATTCTCATCATTAGTAAGTTTGGGATAAAAGGTATTAGATATTATGAATAAGGTTATCTGATGATTTACTATCATATTATAAAGTGGAACAGAGGTCCCTGGGGTGGCCAGACCTGGGTTAAAGAAGGTGTGATTAGAAAGAAGGGAAGACCAGACCACTGACAGGTAAGACAAGCTTGCAAGCACTTGACATGGAGAAAGTGTTTCAGTGGTTGGATGGTATTGAGCCATAAAAGAAAGACAAAATAAGAATTAGTAGAAAGTCCTACACAGATTTTTCTATTTTGACACTTTTGCATAGCCTTGGGGCCTCAATAATACTAATGAGAAGAGTTTTGAATTTTGCTAGAGTAACAGAGTTTATGATCAGTTTTAAAAAGTATACAATTTTTAAATTTTGAAAAAAAATTAAATGATAACATTTAAAAATATAGAAGTATTGCGTATAGTGCCTTCTCCCTGAGAATCCATAGTTTCTTCAGGTTTTAAATGGTTGACATTTATGAATGTGGATTTAATATAGAACTCTGCAGCTCTCTTTATGACCGTTTGAGGTAGTAAGAATTAAAATTTAGTTTGTGTATGTACACACCTCATTGATTCTTTAACCATTTGCCAAGTTTTACTATGGTTTTGCATTTTTAGATTTTGAAAACTTATGTTACCGTAAATTAGGTCCAATAATCAGAGTGCAATGTGTCTCTGTGTAGTTTTAAAACCTTATTGAAATGGCCATAGATGTTCCCCATCTTGGTATATTTAGAGACAAATATCTAATTTTTAGAAACATTTAACAAGATTGATGTTAAACTCATTTGTTTAAGATACTTTACGTATTGAGCATTCTCAGACAAATTAATAGAGTTATATTTATCTGATATGGGATTGTTTATGATAAATTCTCAGAGTTTGCAAAGTAACAAAATGGGTAACAACACATAAATGCTTAAATCAGTGATTCAATTGTGAAGATGTTTCAAGTGTCCTTTAAGCTTTGAATGAATCCACTGATTTGGCCATTCCAAGCTACTGTAAGAGAGAACCTCCAATTTAAGCAGCCCTTCCCTGGCTTCTCCCCGCTATTACTCTTCACCCTCAGGCTGCCAATTCCCCTCTTCCCAGCCCTTTTATCCCTCACCTTCCTTTGGCTCCTACATTTATTCTAGCAGTTAGTGGCTAGAAATGATAAACAGTAGTGGCAAAGAAAATGCTGTGCAAATTCTATCAGGAATGCACCAAATAAACAGAGCGGATACTGAGTAAATATAGGCTGTTTTAATAAATGCTATGTGTTTAATGTCAAGTATTTACTGAGAATCCAGGGAGAAGAGACCACTGACTTGAATGTTTTCAGCAGTAGAGGGATTCAAGCACAAAAACTGTCCTTGTTTCTAACCATGCTTTAGTCTTGGGAACTTAGATGCTTCCTCTTGGCCATTCTCTAGTCCTCATCCCTTCCCCTACTTCTAATTCTGTCGCCTCCCACTCTATCACAAAAGAGTGTTATCCAATCCCTCCAAAAGGGTTTGGATCAAAATGGGTGAATCCGTGACTCCTTGAAATCACAGGATCATTAGGAAAAAACCATCTCACAGATGGCCTCTGCAGGAGCCCTGAGTACTATTTTCATGTTATTTAGACCTAGTTCTATTTCTATCAGTTATATGGTCTGTGTAGTGTTTGGAAAACATTAGTGGAACCTGCCAGACTCACCATTATTAGAAATGTGAAAGACTGGAAAAATTAGGCTTTTTTTTTTAAAACTGTTTTTTGGTCTCTAAGGATTCTCCAAGTGAATATTTTCCAATTTTGGGGTTGGAGGAAAAGGAAAAATGTAAAAAAAATTTCCTGCCATAGTTTTACCCAGTCTTTGTGTCACTAATCATAATGCAGATCATGTAGCAGTAACTCCCCTTTCCTCCCCCCTGCCTCCAAAACTTCCAGGGCAATGCCCTCAGTGTGTATGCACTTTATTTTTAAGGATGGCAATATTAGCTTAGGTCTGTGGTTTCAGGGCAAAAAGCTGTTTTTAAAAAATACTAGATTCAGCTTTTATGTTGCTTGACAGGAAATATGATCAGAGATTTTACTTCTGACAAAACAGCTGGCTACAGCTGTAGACTAATTTATATAGACAAATCCAGTTGAGAAAATGCCAAGTGTAATAGGTTGAGCCTTGTTGAAAAATAAGACACTGTAGGAAAAATTCTCTGTTCCTCTATTCACTGGGAGACTTTATTCAAGTCACTCTTAGAGAACACGCTGGTTTTCTCTCTTGTTATTGATCTTCCATTGCTATCCATAAATATCAAATATGGCCCACAAATTCCTTCTTGGCCTTTTACTCTACTTTTTACTTTTTCTGTCATCGCTTATTCTTATGCTACATAAATTATTCAAAGGCATAACACCTTGAGACTGAGAAGAGTCTCAGAGATTCTCTACTCCAATATCTGCACTTAACAGAGGAGAAAACCAGCTCCAAGGATGTCAGTGACTTGCCCAATGTCACGCACTTAGACTGTGGAAGGACCGGAAATTGACTCTCTGAAAAAAACCTTTGTCTGAGGTATAAAAACCTTCTTCACATTGAGACATGGTCACAGTCTAATTCTGTATCCTCTAGAACTGAGTTCACTGGTCTCCATCCGTCAGGTAGCAGACACCAGAGAGAACATGCAGAATAAATGCTACAGGAGGGAGGATAGTGAGAAACAATTGCTGTTTACACAGCCATAACAAGGGCTACCATTTTTAATCAGCCTTAGAGAAAGAATGAAGGTATCTTCTAGTAGGAGTAATTTATAGAACTCTGATGGCTTTGCCAGTTAAGAGAGGATTCCAGAATTGAGTCTCCCTCATTTCTCTTCCCTTCCTACAAATTCTAAAAATGGATTCTAGTTGTGCGATGTGTTAATTCATATCGCTCTAATGTGGGTATGGAGCTGATAGAAAGTTAAGAAGTGTAGACCACTGGAGCAATGGTATTAAGAGAAATTTAGATCACACAAATAGAATGCATAGCTCTCTCCAGGAAATTTCTACTAGAATGTAGGTTCCTTGGGCATAGGAACTTTGTTCACTGCAATATCCCTTAGGCTTAGAACACTGCCCTGGTATGTAGTAGATGTTAACAAATATCTATTGAGTGAATCAATGAAAGAAATGGCCCAGGAGTGAGGATGTCCATATATACATACCTGAACAAACCCAAAACACACTCAGAATGTATACTCCTCTGCCACTACACCTATTCTTCTCTTTCCCTCAGTTACTCAGGTAATAGTATTACAAGATGACAGTGATGATTAAAAGCACACATTCCTTGGTCATTGAGATGCCTTCAGTTTCTTTGCAGTCATGCTTCTCTACTTACATTTTAGTTAAAAAAAATATAATTCCTCTCTGGTGGAATTGCAATGACAGCTGATGAGGCCCTACCTTTCATCAGTATGGTGTTACTTTTTACTGTCTACCGACCACTCAAACCACCGAGCAGCTGATTTTCTTCCCTTTGAATCATCGTTCCATTGCTTTGAAAGGAATCTTATTTTCACTTCTATGTCCAAAAACAACAACAAAAAATGGAGAGGTGAGTAGATTTCTATTTCAGTTTTGATTAAAAAACTAGTTAATGCTTTGGAAAAATATGCTATGAGTATGAAGGACAGATAGCTCATGGAGCAATTTTGAAAGTAGCCACCACAAAAAACATGTGCTTCAGCTGACATTTAACAAAGTTCTAGTAAAATAAGAAAGAAACTTTAATTTCAATATTATCATATCAGTATTTGGAATGTTAATTATATTATCATGTCAACATATTCTCAAAATAAAAAGATATTTATGAGATATTTTGCATTCCTTTTTCATAGCAAATCTTCAAAATCTGGCATACATTTTACATGTATGGCACATCTCACATTTGGCAAGATGCACTTCAAGTGTTCAATAGCACATATGGTGTATGGCTACAATTATTGGACAGTGCAGCACTGGATTGTCAAGAATCAGTATGGCCGATGTAAAATATGTAGTCCTTTAGCATTTATACAGAGTTATTACCTCTGTTATTCCACTTGAATTGCACAGCAACTCGGAGAGTAGTTTTATAAGTGAAGAAGCCAAATTTAGATATGGTAGGTGAATTACCCAAATATCTCCTGATGGTGATATTTTTCTTCAGTCATATTGTCTTCTAGTAACCCATGTTCAAGAAAACTGCCATATCACCTTAGGAACTCTTTGGCACAATAGAGGCTCTAGAAACAAGTAACACTGGTATTACTGACAGGTAAAAATCACTTTTACATCTGGCCAATTGTTAGAAACTGTAACAAAGGGTCAGTACAATAGCCAGTAATTCATTACAATAAATAATCTCAGTTAGGAAAGGTGGAATGTGGATCCTGTAAAAGGAGAAAATAATCTGCTAATGTTTGGGAAATATAAACCTGTAGACAAGAGAAAGCAGTGAACATTATTCATAGAATAATTTCACTTATTCATAGAATATGTTGGCTACACAGTGAGAGGCATTGTGTTGAATATATGAAATTATCCAGAGCTTACTGATGCTGATCAGTAAATAAATGATTGTACATAAATTCAGTAAATTTTATTACAAAACTATAAACTAAATTCTACGGGAGCACAGAAGAGAAAGTCCTTGTCTTTGCTTCAAAAAGGGGAGGTGATATTTGAATTGAATCTTAAAGAAGATATATGTTACTAAGCAGATGATGTGGAAGAAGATTGTTTCAGGCAGGGAGAACAGTAAGTAATAATGAGGCAAACAATTATTTAGTGCTTACATATTCCAGGCACTGCTCTATGCCCTTTACAAATCTAATCTAATTTTATTCTCAAAGCAGCCCTATTAAATATTTAATTCTAAATACAGTAGGAAGCAACTGAACAATTCTGAATATGATCTCATTTACATTTTAAAGATCAATGTGTTATGTAGAGACTAAACTGAAAGCGGGCAAGAACAAAGTCAAAGAGGCACGTTAGTGTGCAGTTTTAATGGTCTAGTTGAGAGAGGATAAGGTTTGGATAGGGAGCTTCCAGAAGAATGTCTAGATTTGCTTTTTTTTTTTTGAGCAAGAGAATATGAGTTCAACAGAGCTACACTGGATAGCTTAATATAAGGGGGCAGGAAAAGTGGTGGATAAAATTCAATATTGGCTGACCAAAGTAAATTAATAAATTAGGGCAAGAATCATTTAAGCTCTTCTTAAAAAGGTTTGAGCTATAACCTATGTCCTAGAAAAGGAGTCAAAAGAGAATCCACTGTTCTTTAATGTTCCCTAATGCCCAAATGAAGAAAATAATTTGAAACAAAACCCAAAATACTTATATTGCATTTTAAATGGCCACAATAAATCTGTGAGAAATAGAGCATATAGATTGGGTTGCTGAAACATTACATTTCCCAGTCATTCATTAGCCTATAGCCATCTTGTTTCTGTCACTATCATTTTACTGAGATAGCTTCTGCAAAGTCATGTATCAGTTTGGATGCTTCCTGTTGAAAGCATCAGCAGATTTGATTTAAATGGGCTCATGAAATTAAAATGTTTAGAGGTAGACTAGCATTAAGAAAGGCTAGATCCAGTGGACTATCAAGGTAACCAATGACCTGCTTTCTATTTTGAGGTAGTCACCAGCAGCTCCCATGGCCATTTGCTTTTCTGTTCACCTCTGCAGCCTCCTTGTTCCAGAATTTCCAATAAAATCCTTAGATTCACCTAGATGATTTTTATGGACCAATCTCTGTAGCAAGCAGATGCTGTCCTCTGGAACTGGGGCTGGGGTCAGTTCCACACAATTCATATGGCTGAGAAATGATAAAGTAGCGGATTGATTTCTCTGAGGAAATTTGGAGTTCTCTTTCCAGAATGCAGAATAAAAACTGAGCAACAAATAGCAAGTATCCACTAATGCCCAAATCTAAATGATGTCTTTTCATTATCATCTTACTTTGCCTCTGTGTAGTATGTGACCCCAAATCCTCTTCTTTGAAAGAAGCTCATTCCTTGATTTAATTATACCATTCCTTGTTACCTCTATGAGTGTTGTGCTCACTCTTCTTTGGATGGTCATCTTCTTCCATCTGCCTCTTAAATGCTGGCATCCCCCCAAGCTCTGTTCTTTTATTTTCTTACCCTGTCCCCAGGTGAGTAGAACTAACCAAAGACTATCATTGGTATAGAGATTCTTGATCTGGGGTCTACGAATTCTTAAAGGATCCAAGTAAGATTTCAGGAGGTTAATGAATCTCCCAGAAATTGTACGAAACTGTGCATATATGTATACAAAGAAAAATCTATAGCTTTTGTTAGTTTTCAAAATGGTTCATAAGCAAAAGTTTAAAACCACTTTTAGTTAGTCATATTACCTCAAACTACTGTTTCCCTTCATACCTCTCTCTACGGCTCTCACTCTGCCTTTCTTACTCTACCTCCTTTTGTGTCCAGCAGGCAGCATAGTTCAGATCAACACATATTTTACTTAAATTTGTTTTTTCAGGTATGGGCCAGTTACTCACCGTTTTATTCAGGGCTAAAAAGTGGTTCTTGTTTTATAGTGGTTTACGGTTTAGTGAATCATATTGATTTACTTTAAACTCAGTATTCACTTCCCTAGATCTCTTTTCTTATATTCACTATTTTATTTAAGGACCATAATTGACCTTTCTGCCCAAGCTGGAAACCCAGGACCCATCCTAGCACACTGACTGTAGTGGGGCAAGGGGAGATTAATCCTTTCAGATTACTCTGTAGATTGAATATTTCTATTTTACATTAAAATGTAATTTTATATTTGAAAAATATTCCTATTGTTTGGTAGTACAAACTATATAAATAATGTTTGACAAAATATTTCCTGGGGTATACTAAAAGTAGTGATGTTTAAATGTGCTGGGTGGAGCATGCTCCTTTAGAGGGATACATGAGAATTTTGTTGGAGGAACAATGTGAGGTTTTATGTTTGTTAAAAAGGAATCATGTATTTAAAAATGGAGAAACACCCTGCTAGAATACACCCTGCCCCTAAAAGGCATATGTAATCTGCCACTAAATGTGTTTCTACCTTCCAGATCTGTTTCAAGTTCCTCTCTCATGCTTCCATTTCCATCGCTGCTGCTTGAATCCTGTGTCCCCTCGCAGCATCATTTCCCTGGTCAACTGCATGCCTGACAAATGGCCCCCTATCCTCTTTTGGCATTTAATCTCACTCTTTCCCTTTCCTTCTCTCTCTCCCATACAGAAACTGAAAAGATTATTTTAAACCAGAAATCTAGTTCTTTTTTTTGGCTAGTCATGCCAGTATAAAATCACTTAATAGTTTTCCATTTTCAACAGGAAATTATTTACATTCTATAGCACTGGATTGCTTTATAAACCTTTCATAATTTGGCCTCTTCTTACCTTTCCAGCTTCGTATACTCTCTTTCCTTCCCTACTTCAAGTATATTCCTGAACCTTTGAGATGTTCTCTTCGAAGGCAGCCATAGCCTCTATAACTTGTTTCAATTGTCTTGTCCTCTACCCATGATAGCATTTCCTAATTTTTCACATTATTGGTATGAAAAATGAAACACTCTCACAACATAGCCCTTACCAGTGGTGATCTGGCAATAATACACTGCTAAATATATAGAGAGAATATTATCAATTATTTTATTCAAAGAGGTCCTCCCTGGGCACTCATCCTCTATTTACACCGATGTTTCCTTACTGTTTCTGATCTGCATAATGAGCACAGGACAAAGTTTTTTTTTTTTTTTTTACTTAGAAACAAATTTCTGCATCCTAATAGTTAAAACTATAGAGATGATCACTTAACTGACTTTGAACATTTTTTTTCTTATTATTAATCTTAAACTCTGAAGGATTTACTGAAGTCTCATATCCCTTGATCTGACGCTTTAAGAGTTGGGAAGAGACACAAAGACTACAGCTGGGAGATAAGACGAAGATTAAAAGAACTTCTAATTCACAATGGCATTAGAAAACCATACGTGTTGAATTCAATTTGGATGAGGTTCAAAGTACAAGTAAAAATGGGAAGTAAAGGCTATAAAGATTTTAGTGCCTTGGAACTCAACTTTTTTCTTGGAGCAGCAACAGAGGAATCATATCACTAAAGATTAGGTAATTTATTAACTACTCTTATCCTTCTTCAAGAACCCTTAAATTTCTGCTGTTATATTCAGAGACATCACGTCTTGTAGTTAGGATTGCACCATTGGAAACATATTCCTAAGTCTGAATCTCTGTATCTTGACCTCATGTGAAATCTCAGGCAGGTGCTTTAACACTCTTGTACCTCACTTTACTCATCTTTAAATGTGGATCACAGCATTGGTATTGAGAAGTTTTGATAGACAATATGTGAAAAGTCTTTAGAATGATGTCTCTCACACAAGTACTCTACGTGTTTAACTATCATTACATTCTAATGAGAATTTTACCATTGTATGGGACTTTAACGTTATATAAATTTGTCCAGGGTTCTGACAGAAATAATAATAGTAAATCCTTATAAAGACTCCCCATGTGCCAGGCACTGTTCTAATCATGTACTAGTATACCCCCATTTTCGAGATGAGAAAGCCGAGTCACAGAGAGCCTAAACAAATTTGCCCAAGGGGATACAACTTGAACCTTGACTATGGAGTCCATGCTCTTAACTACTATAGTGAGACAAATGCAGGAAGGATAGTTAAAATAAGAAGTACTACATTTTTAGCTGCTCTTATTGTTCTCATTGCGCCTGATTCCTCCTCTGAAATATAATGAGTTCCAGGTAGCTGAACTTGAACTCAGTAAGATACGTGGCCATAGGTACAGGGTAGGATTGCTGACAGTCAGTATGCACTGAGTCCAGGTAATCTGTAGATCAATGCAGCCCTTCCCCGCCCTCCCCCCGCCCCCCGCCAATCATAAACACCAGAACCAAAGCCAGGCAAGTATTTCAGCTATGTCATCAATTTGAAGGGCTAAGGGGTGGGAGAGTGCAGGTCTACAGCAGGATGTAGTGACAGAGGTGGCAGAGGATCCTGGAGGAAGGCCCTTGACAATGTCATTATTTGTTATGCAGTGGCATCCGTAGTGAGCAGAGGGAAATCCATGAGGGACATAGATTTGACATGAAAAATTGTTCCTGCATATGTGCAAAATAAAAGGCAACTATAAAACTTTCTATATGTTGAGTCATAGCACTACATTGGGGCTAAAGAAAAAGCACTGTTTTTTCATACCCACAAAGACAAAATTCAGGAAAAAATGAAAAAAAAATATATGTGCACAAGGATTCTCACTGTAGCCTTATTCAGTAAAGAATTGGAAACTGCCTAAATGTTCAACAACAGTAGATACGATAAGTAACATAAGAAAGTACCACCCAATTTAATATTATGCAGGCATAAAAGTGATAATTAATAAAGACTACAGAATAGCAGAGAAATATACTTAATATTTTAAGTGAAATAAGCAGACCATAAAATTGCATCTCTATTATGGCTATAATTATATAAAATTATATAGGTAAACAGGGATGGGAGCGGGGTACACGCATATGTAAAATGTGAATTTGGTTGATGTTCCGAATGATTTCTTCTTACTCTGATCTATGCTTTTATTAGTATAATACAGAGAGGGGTTATAGAATTCCAAGTAGAATGTACAACAAAAGTGTAAATGCACTGGGGTGAAAGAGCAAGCAGTGTGTAGGGTAATGCAAACTCAGTAAGTCTCAAATCGAACTCTTCTGTTTTTCCAAATCCTTCTCACTTGCTAGGGAAAGACATTATCATTCATCCACCCATCTAAGGTGCGAACCTGGAAACCATCTTAAACACTTTCATTGAATATTCACATTCAGTCAGACACTTAATGGTGATTCTAATTCTGTAAATGCCCGAAAGTCAGTCTTTTTGTCTTTTCCGCACTGCTACCCACTTAGGTCAGACTTACATCAACTCCTGTTTATATATGCTTTTCCCCCGCCACCAACACTCTTCAGCTTTTACCAACCCTCCCTAACTGTTACCAGACTAGACTTTGCGAATAGAAATCAGATGTCACTTTCCTTCTTGAAGTCCTCCCTGACTCCCGTAGGCTAGGTAGGAAAATAAACTATTGGGCGTGGCTAAAGGCCTTACCTCACATGGGCCTGCTTTCCCTCTCCAGGTATTAAATGTCTAAAAAGCCATGATGATGTGTTATGCACGCTTCAGGATTTTGCTGTCCCTGCTCCCTCTGCCTGGAATGCAGACCCCAACCTCTTATATGTCTTTATTAACCCCTCATCCTTGATTAATTGTTTGACTACAGGATTTGATGTTGGACATCTTTTCCCTCAAAACTTTGAAGGTGTTGCTTTAAAGTCTTCTCCCTTTCAGAGATGAGTTGAGAAGTTTGCTGTTTTGATTTCTGATTCTTTGTATATGACTTGATTTGATTTTCTTCTCTCTCTCTAGAAGCATTTCAGGTCTTTATCCCTGGTGATCAAAATATCACAGTGATATATCCTGGTGGGCTTTTTCAATCAAGAAACTAATTTCCTATATATGCGAGGAATTGTCTTTTATAATTTCTTCCTCTCTATTTTCTCTAATCATTTGTTCCTGCACTCCTACTCTTTGGATGTCGGACTCTATGGATTGCTACCCTAATCTTGTCCTTATATTTCTATTTCTCTGCTCTTTTGTATTTATTGTCTAGAATGTACTCTTAATTTATGGATGGAATATTGCTCTGAGAACATCAAGAACCTTTCATTTCTGTTTATTATAGTTTTACCTTATGTTCTCTGCATTATCTCTGTTTCTTCCAGATCTCTTTTTTGTTTGTTTGTTTATCTGTTTTGGTTTCTCTTTTCTATTTGAGAAGTTTTCCAAGAATATTTGTTGAGCCTTGAATGTATATTCCTATTTTAGAGTGAGACACTGTAAAAAGCTGAGTTGTGTTTGTGGGTGTGTTCTGGGCGGGGTTTGTTGAATGGAGAGCTTGCAGGCTGATTAGACCTGTTCAGTATCAGAACCCTTAGGTTTCTCTTCTTGGGCTAGTTTTTTTATTCCTAGACAATAACACTCCATTCTTATATTCTAGAGATAAAAGTTATATTCTGGAGATAAAAGGAGATATCCTGGCATTGTAATCCTGGCTGCCAGGAAACTGGGAGGTGATCAAAGAAAGGGGGTTATCTCATCATTCCCAGTGTGAAATTCTACTGAATTCCCCTGTGTTCAGTATGATGTCTCATCCTCTCTCTCAGCTTGCTAATTCCTAAGTGGGAACTAACATCTCCTTTCCTGAACTTTTCTGGAGTTTGGCCTACTCATTGCTATTCTCCTCCATAAGCACTTCTTTTTCTACTTTTCTTTGATCTGCAGGTCAGCTAATTCCTATCCCTTCTCTCTCTCCATTCTCCAAAATTTTGCTGATAAACTCTATCAGCTATTGTCTCCACTCCCTTTTTCTTTGTTTTTGTGGGGTTATTTTGTTTGTTTTTTACTTAAAAAATATTCTTTACTGTCATTCTAAATGAGATGGTGATAAGTATGTTTACTCAATTTGCAATGTTTCATCAACACTTTTTTGACCTTTGTTGTAGGCTGTGGTCCTCTGATATAGGCCCAGTGACACAGTTAGGAGGTACATAATTGTGGTACAGAGAGAATTTCTTGTATGGCAAATGGGTGGACTCATGGGAGATGACATTGTCCCTTTTGCAGCCTAAAAGTTTGAACATCTTAGAACCTGGAGGTCTAGCTCCTTTGACTTTGCAGTTTCTTCTTACCGTGCGTAGTGAACTTTAGGGAACTTTTTAAGGAATAAGCACTGCTTTGGGAGCATCCTCTACTCATTCATTCCTTTGATTTTGTGCATACATTGCATGCTAGCTTGAAATTTTGGCAGCCAACCAAAATTTTGGGAAAGCAACCTTAAACTGAATCTCCATTATCCTTCAGTTTTTTGACTCTGACTGAACTTAAATTCCCATCCCTAGGAAGAAGAATCAGTTGCTATATTATTTTGTTCCCTTTCAGTCTTGAAATGTTCTGTTCTAAAATTTCTAATATTTATCAGATTTATTAGTTTTTGTCTGTTCACCGGAATGTAATCTCCTTGAGGGTACTACTAAAATATATACATCATTGTTCCCAGTGACATCCTTAGCACATGATAGATGTGCAATATTTATTTGTTGAATGAATGAGGATTGGTGACAGGTTAGGTGAAATCATAAAATTAGTTCAGTTGTTCTCGTCATCTACAATGATTTACAGAAAAATCAGTATTGATGGTTCTTATCAGGAAAGCAAGTAACCCTTAAAGATTAAACATCCTTTCTTGATTCCTTTTTCTCATTAAGAATTAAAGTCTCCATTACTGTTTTTTGGGGGGCAGCTTATTGTTTCTATGTCTGTGTTGATTTATTTTATTCTGCTTGGTGTTATAGTTGGCTATACATATGCTTATATAAGATTATAAGCTACTTGAGGGCAGAGTTTGAACCAATTGTCTCTGCCTTCCCACAGTACAATGCAAAATGAACAGATACTATGAGCTCAATCCATGTTTGCAGAAAGAAACTGAGCTGTCCTTAATTTGTCACATATGCAAAGGTGAAATATGTGCTGATGAGAGTGTAAGGCAATCAGTAAGCAAGGGAAGAAAATTAGTAGACATTTGCTGTTTGCTCTAAATCACTTTACTAGTAGAAATTGATCAACTGAAATTTTAACTTATCGAGCAAACCCTTCTGTTATACTCCTCTCTATTCTTTACCTTACCTTCTACAAAGAATCTTTCAATGGCCCTAGATTACAAAGGTTTGACACATAAATCAGTAATATATTAATATGTCTCATAAAAATTAACTGATGGTCCCCACCAAAGCAGTCAATAATTTGAATAATTTTAGGATTATTATCCTGGTACATATTCTCAGATTTATGCAAAGGTAATTTTCTATTTACTTAGGACTTTTACTTTTTCCAATATCATGGGAAAAATATAATTTTTCTTTACACTTCCTTCTTAAAAGGAAGGAACAAATTGTATAAAGCTATTGGTGCTGATTCCTTGAAAATGCTGAATGACAAGGAGAATGTAGTGACTCTAGAATGAAATGATGAGAATAAAGTGACTGATTATTTGATCAGTCTATATTTACAAAAAGCTCAGCCAAATAGGTGGTATGATTCAACTCTCAAGTATAGTGTATCTCACTCCATGTGGAATAAACACAGCGTCTAGTAGTTTGGATAGATGTTTCTGGAACAATGTTACTAAGTTCCTTCAAACGTTTAGAAAGTGTATTTATTTTAATCACTATAATCATAACAGGAATGTGTGTAGGTGCTTAAAATAATCTAAATGCCACCTATATGCTACAAGTCACTGAGCAGTGAAAACGGTTTCCCAAACTGCAAATAGGATAGCAAATATAATTCATGTTGAAAATGTGGGTCACTTTTATATCAAGGGACAATTTAATGGTGACAGTAAAAAAATTAAACTTTAAATATAGGGTAAAGTTTAATCGAATTTCTGAAAATAGTTAATAACACAGTCTTTAAAGTGCTTATACACATACATATATATACATCTTTACATCTATACATACATATACACATATATAAACACATATATATAAAATATGAATTTCGGATCGGGGTATGAGCTGCTCTGAAAAGGCATGAAATGAAAACAAATATTAGTAACCTGAGGATGATTCATAAACTGAATATTTAAATTTAAAAATTTCCAGAAGATGTAGTAGCTAATGATTTAGGACAATCTAGGTCAAGACTCTATAGGGAAATAAGTAAGCCATTGGGTTAGGAGTGGATCAAGTGAGAGCACATGAGTGCCATTGTCCCAAGGCCTTGAATATCATTCAGGTGCTAGACTCAGCATGTGTGCTCTCATCTGTGAAACTTTTCCTTCTTTCTCTAGGCTATGTTCCTTCCTATACCTAACTGTGACCTGTTAACTGGTATGCACCTCCTGGATCTTCACCTAACTTCTTGCATGTTTTCAATTCTAGCTTGGTTACCTAGCCCAAGACATGATTGCTTACTTTATATGGTGAGTTTATTTTGGATTATACGTTAAGCCCCTGAAATTTTTAGGGACCCAAGAGGACAGATATAATGCCTTCCCTGCGTGGTGAAAAGATTGCAGAATTTTTAATTTTGTTATTGAGAATAAAAGGGTAATTTGAATAAATATGAAATAAAGACAGCGCTGTACTCTCTGGGGGAAATTTAGACAGATAAAATACAATATTTTTTGAGTTATTTTAATTCTTAATTATGTGGAATGAAAAATGTTTTTGATTTTTGAGCTCTGAAAATTTATGGAAAATAAGGTTATCACTCTGTTTCCTAACAGTGAAAATCAACAAACATTCTGCCTTCATTTTCCCTGGCATGTCCCAGGATTGGCTTCCTTTCTTGCTTTCAGTAATGCTTCACTTTTTAAAACTCCTTCTCCCTCTCCTCCCTGTCTCTTTCAGGATCCTACTTCTTTCCAAATATAGTCATAAACTATGGTTCCGTTCCATTATTCCTCTTTAGTTTGTTGCCTTTTGTTCACCCTCTCTACTCCTTTAGCTTCTACCATCACCTTGCTAGTGACACCTATTTCCACTGTGTGCTGAATATCCTTATGTCCATATCCACCTGTATTTAAAATTTAGTACTATTTCCTTACAAATTCAACATTGTCTAGCTAAAACAGTCTCTATCTTTCTCTGTCATCTTTGACCATACTCTGTCCTTTAGTCCTTTCTATCTAAGTAGTTTCTGATATATATATATATATATATATATATATATATATATATATATATATATATATATATATATATATATATATATATATATATATATATATATATATATATATATATATTTTGTCTCCACAGTCATTCCCATAAGTCTTTTACTCTTTAAAATCATCATTGTCCTCATTTGCTATTTGGTTGCCAGTAGTACAGTTATCACCGTCATTGCCTTTTACCTAGATTATTCTAGTAGAATTCTAACTGACCTTCTTGCTACCATTCTTTTGCCCCTCTAATTTACATGATTTAGAGCTATTAGATTACTCTTCTTAATGCACAAGGTAATAAACAAGTTTGACCAGTTGTTATTATTCAATTATATTCAAAGCAGTCAAGGCATTCCTTGTGTAGGGCCTATGAAATTTCACAATCAGAAAAAACATTAAAGACTTCTCAAGACACTTAACATTTAAAAAGAGATTTTAAATTATGATAATTATGATAATATCAAACATAAGGTATAGTCTTACAACTGTTTTGTTCTCTGACTTTGACTAAAGAAACAAGTAAACAAATAAAATATTGTCAAGGCCCTTCAACTGCTTGAAATCTAAGGGGAGGCAAGTTTATCAAATAAGGCAGCTAAAAAACAATCCATGATCTTCTATAAAAGATCCATTGAGAGCTGACATTGGAATTGAGTCTAGAAAGTCGAAGTACCTGAAAGGTCAAGCATTCCAAGTAGGAACACAAAGGTAAGGGCTAAGCCTAGGACAAAGTAGGGATGACACTGGAGACCATAAAAAGAAAAAATGCCAAAACTTGATCATTGATTATTAAGGGTGGGGTAGAGAAAAGACTAGAAGATGAATTTAAGGTTTAAGCTTTTGAGTAACTTGGAAAATGTGGTAGGAGAGAATGTAGCTGCACAGAAAGAAAGCTTATTCAGGTGAAAGTGTGCCTTAGTTTGATTTTTAGACACTTGGAATTAAAGCAGAATTGTTCTGGTGGAAATGTCCAGTTGACATTCTATTTCCTGGAAATAAATATGAAACTAATGCTTGATTGAAAAATTAGTGTTGGAGATAAAAAATTTGTGCTGATTAAGGTAGAGATGAGGATTTAAGCATTGGATGTAAATGAATACTTTCCCAAGAACGAGAATGTACAGAGAAAATAGCTGAAGATGAAAAATTGAGCTCTATTAACAGCTCATTTGAGTTATGCTTAGAGAGTCGTTACATCTAAATGATAATTGGAAGTTATATGATAATTTACCAAAAGACATAGCCTGTTTTGTTAGTTTAACACTACACTAAGCTAGGAAATATAACCTCCTTCTCCATGGTTCCCTCTTTATGCTTTGGCTCTTTAGAATTCCCTCATTCCTCTTTAGGGGAATGTGGAATAGGAAAGGCAGAGGGGAGAAGGGTAGGAAACATCTGTATTTCTCCCTTTTCCCCTACCTCATCCTCATACTCTGTTCTCTACACAATTTGATCTGGAATGAATTCTCATTGTATTCATATGTCAAGATCTGAGATCCCTCTGTGTTGGGGTAGTTATGTGACTTCAGTCAACAAACTCATCTTTTGTTTTTCGGTTTTTGGTTTTTTAATCTGATTACTGAAAATAGCACCCCTGCTTCTGCTTCACAGGGACCTAGTGGGGACTAATGAGAAAAACTCGGGAGGGCCCATGGGATGCATATCTATGGATATTTCACAGTATATTCAGGCAGCTTATTGTCTTTAGTTTCAGTAAAAATAGGCTACTGGGGATAAATTCAAAGTCTATAGAATCGTTGTTAATATCATGTGACTCGATGTTGTAAAGGAATACCCTTTTGAAAGCCTCTCTAGAACTTCGATATTTATAAATATTGTGATGATGATAATACGCTAATAATTATAAATAATTCTATATGTTAGAAATTTGTCTCCCTGATAATGTAAGTTTTCCTGTGCTAATTCTTAATTTTAATTAGAACATGCTGCTTCTTTAAATTGACTGGAGGCAATAGTCATTATAAGTCAACACGAATCCTGTCTTCGTTTCATACTTTCTTGGTTACAATCACTGTCTTGTTGGCTTTATTCTCTTCTTGTTCCAAACCAGATTGATTTTCAAGAGGAAAATTTCCCCAGTAGCTCTTGGACCCAAAAAGAAACTGGCAAATAATAAAGCTCTTGTAACTTCCATTGTAATTTCAGCACAATCCTTTGGGAAACGTTGTATCATATGTGAGAAAACTGACCCACAGGGAAATTTAAAAAATTAGACCACTATGATACATCTAAACCTTTTCAATTCTGTAATCAGTGACCATTTAAAAAGAATGAGTAAACAATTTAGATTGTCAGTCAAGGACAAATACCAAGGAGGTGATTTTAGAACTGTAATATCCTCCTACAAATTATAGAATAATAACTTAAAAATCTGATGCAGAATATATTTTTGCTTCTCTAGGGCAAGAAAATAGTCAATCAGAAGTTATAGTTGTTGATAAAGTAGAGAAAAAAATTAGCCTATAGAATAATATCTACATTTTGGCTCTTTCATTTAACTATCCTTTACTGACAAAGACATTTTTAGTTATGAAGGAAGCACTATGGGGAAGTAGAAAAACCTAAGCTTATAAGTTAGCCCTGGATTCAAATTCCCACTTAGCAACTTTCTGGTTTTGTGGCCTGAAATAAATAAAATATTTAATCTGATTTTTATTCTTTTAATTTCTTGATCTGTAAAATGAAGAATAATGACTATTTAACAAGTTTTGTGCAGATTAAATGTATTTGTCACATAGTAGGTGCCTAGCAAAAAGGGAGTATCCCTTTGCTTGGAGATAATAAAGGTCGTATGACATTGCTATATAATTTCTTCTCTTAATAACTCTCCATTTTAGATCCTCAGCTAGTGAAACTATTCCAGGATAAAAGAGCTAGGTAAAGAGTCAATGTTTGTTTTTTTTTGAATAGCTGTAAAATCACACAGAAAATATACTTTTTGGTGAATTTTGGTGACTCGATCTTTAAAAAGATAATGTAAAAACATGAATTGGTAAAAAGGCTCACCATCTGTGGCTATTTAGTTTTCAAGCTGGGTTCTGAATTATCTGAGTTATCATTTAAAAAAATTCTGGTATTTAGGAGTTTTTGTAAGAGCCACACAAATCCCTGGCCAGTTTATATGTAGATACATGCCCAAAAAAGGCATTTAGCACAAAACTACTCAACAAATATTTTCCTCTTCTCATCCTTTTGCCCCTTCTCTTCTCCTCCCAAACTAATTACAATTCCTATCAAGAAAGAATATTTCTCTTTGCAACCCTTCCTTTCTGTTATTATTTAGGTCACACATAGCAAGGACTCCAAAGGCTTTTCTTGCTTTGTTACTTATTAAATTAAGTAATTGATCTTTATCTCTTTGGGCTTAAATTGTCTTGGTATTAGATCAGTGGTTCTCAGCTGCTGGTTCCTGGGCATCATTAGATTCACCTGGGACACTCGTTTGAAATACACATTCTTGAACCTTACCTCAGTCTTCCAAATCTCTGGATAGTTAACAAAATCCACAGATATGTGTAGCTGGGTTTAGGAACCAGTGGAGTCTTTCCATATATTTCCTGCTTGTAAATTCTAAGTATTAAATTCTTCATTTTCCAATTAGGCTTATAAGTATTACAGAGATGTTTATTCTCCCAGCCTCAGGGGAGGACATAAGGCCTGATAGCCCTCTTCAGGAGCTACCTAGGCCACAAGAGGCAATTTTGTGAATCAAATTGACAATGAATTCTCTCTTTGAGTGGCCTCCAAAACTTTCATAATCAATTCTTCCTCAGTTCTTAAGAGAAAAAATGAGCTTTAAAAAATTGTGGCTTGAGTTTCTTCTGAATACGTGTAAATATTGACAGTGCGTGGAAGCCTTCACACTGACTGCAGCACTTCTGTTAATGATATAGGAACTTTACTTGATTTAGTCCTTATTCTAATTATATGTACATGTGAATGATTGCTTTTCAATTGCCTTTGGTTGTAATAAAAGTGTTTATTTGGGGAACAGATTCTGTCCTATTAACCTTAGGTATCCTATGGTATTAATTTTTCAAGCCCTCAAAATGAAAGGAATACACATGCATTGTAAATTATTTATAATGTATACAAAATTATGAGAAAAATTGAAATTACCCATAATCCCATACTCAGAAACAACCCTCAAGATAATGATGCAATTTTTTTCCAGTTATATATACACATAGATGTATGCAAAAATAAATGTTTGAAATATTTTCCAAATGTGTAATTTTAACTCTTCTTTCCCTCTCTAATATTTCATATTAAACATTTTCTCATTTTATTTACTATTCTTCAAAAGCAAATGTAATCTTAATGGCTATATACTATTTCTACAATATGAATAGACCATAATTTTTGCACTCACCTCAATTTTTATGCGTAGATTGTTTCTGATTGCTCTTATAATCATTCCATGATAAATATTTTCAGAAATATGTCTTATTTGAATTTCTTACTATTTCCTAAGCATTTTCTCCTAGGCAAGAATTATTAACTAAAATGTTCTGCATTTTTAAAGATTCTTAATATGTATCACTAAATATTTTTCAGAAAATTAAAAAGTATCAGCACCAGGACTGTATGAGAGTGTCCATTTTTCATACTACACTTTTTAATAGAGTCCTTATAATTGAAAAAATCTTTGCTAATTGAAATCCGTGTTGCTTTAACTTGCTTCTCTTTAAATATCAGTGAAGTTGAAAGTTCTTCATAGGTTTTTTGAGCCAATTATTTTTCTTGTACTGTAAATTGTTTTATATTCTTTTCTCATCTTTATTAAATTAATGTTTTTCCTTATGATTTATAAGTGTGTTCTCTATATTAATTACATTGACTTTTAATGTCATACTGTTTATAAATATTTTCTGGTTGGCTGGCAGATTTTTGATCTATTAGAGATAATGATATAATTTTTAATGGTATTAGTAATGTTATGTTGTCATACTCTAAATGAAGACTATCCACGGTAAAAGAGAGAGAAAATTTAGATACTGAAGATTTTTGGTACATTTTAAATATGTTTGTGTAATGCACATGGTCTGTCTTTTAAAAACACACTCCTCATAGAGCTAGAAGTGTCTTCATGGATTGTCTCATCTGCTCCTCCCTGTCTGGTGAGAAGATCAAGGTGAAACAGGGTATGCCATATCTTTGCATGTCTAGCATTATTTAGTGTTTCACTTTCTAAGAGAAAGAAAAAGAAACATTGTGTCCTTCCTCTGATTATGAATCTAATACAAATCCTGATTCTTGGGTTTTATCACAGGCCTATTAAATCAGAATCTCTGGAGGTAGAGCTTAAAATCTGTTATTTTAACAAGTTCCACTGGTGATTTTTAAGCCTTCTAGTTTTAGAACTACTGGTGCTCGTGAGTTCAGATGATAGTGGTGAATTTTATCTCACACTAATAGCTTCTTCAATTTTCTTCTCTTCAGTGCTCAGGTATTCAATTTGCATTATATTAGATTATACTCTTTATATGTTGGTTTATAAAAGTTTTTAAGTGTGTGCTAGAAACCTGAAACTGGATTTAAACTCATTCAAGGCAGGAGATGTAACACTTAAAAAAAATCTCCTTAGACCACTTTGAATAATGCAGTAAAAGTTACTGACTCATAAGGATTCTTAAGTGCCAAGGAAATGGAGATATTGTTCTTAAAAAATATAAACTTATTCTTTATTTTAGGAAATGGAGGCAGAGAGTTTTAAATGTCTTTCAAAGTTTGTCAGGTTTCATGGTTTTTGATTTACTGTATTTTTTTTTTTGAGCATTTGAATAATGAATCTTGGCTGATACTACTACAGTGATATTTTAAAAAGTATTTTTATAAGACATTTTAGAGATATCCCTTTGGTAGTAAAGAGTCATAAGATAATAAATTAGAATTTTTATTCTATTTAATTCAGTAAGACTTTATTGAGAACAGTACCTAATCATAAAGAATCAAAAAATATTTTTCTTTACTTTGCAGTGTACGTAGCTCTGTTCTTGA
Organism: Pteropus vampyrus; assembly: GCF_000151845.1. Lineage (NCBI taxonomy): Eukaryota > Metazoa > Chordata > Mammalia > Chiroptera > Pteropodidae > Pteropus > Pteropus vampyrus. Next base: position 3,241,098 of record NW_011888851.1, read on the forward strand.
AACTATGGACTGATGGCTGTGGGATGGAGCATAGCACTTGAAAAACTTACTGTGGGATGGAAAACAGTTCTTAAAGAATTTGCACTTAATTTTTGGTATTGTTTTATATAAAATTTCATGTAATTTTATTCTCTATGATTATATATAACAATTACATTTCTGAAGGATTGGCATGACTCTTGTCTACTTTAATAACACTCTTGCTGATTTAAAAATGTATGTAATTTTATGCTCTTTTCAAAGTATGTTTACATACATAGTCTTAGGGGAGCTTTAAGAGCTTAGTATAAAATCAGTAGGTAATTTTTATTGAGTGTATACTATATGCCTGAATCTAAGCTTTTCATGGCTTCTATCACTGGAAGCCATTCTATCAATGGCTTCTACCATTGATCAGGCATGAAAACAGAATTGAACAAAGTTAAGTAATTGAATAGAACCAGAGTTTAGAAGCCAGTCTGACTCAAGAGCCCATAGTCTTAACCACTAAATACACTGTCTCCCCAGCAGCATAGGTAATGTTAAAATAATTAAGATTAGAAAATTCTTATCAAACTATTTATATTGGTCTGATAGAAAGGGACAGATTTGCTGTACTTGCTTGTAGTATTCAGTAGAATATTTTCTGTGGGTGAACATAAGCCCTGGATAATGGTCAAATGGTGGCCAGAACCTACTTTGAAATCTCCTAAATCAGGAAAGATCTTTTTATTCAGTGCCCCTCCCCAACTTTTTTTTAACTTAAAGGCATCAAACAGCATAACTACTAAATATATAAAGCAAAATCTATAAAGCAAATAAGTGAGAGATTTTGATATACCTATTCAAAATTAGATCAAGAAAACAGAGTAACAGAAGAAATGAATAATATAATCAATAAAATCTAATAATAGCTCAAAACAGAATCTTACATCCTTCAAATAGATCATATAATTTTTTACAATGTCTCTGGAATATTTACAAAAAAAAAAAAAATCATATGTGTAGCCAAAAAGAAAACTTAAAACTCTAAGTGGAGATTTTACAATCCATGTTCTCTGATAGCTGTACAATAAATCAGGACATTAAAAAACATTCCTCAATAACTCTTGGATCAAAGAAAAAATAAAAACAGAAATTACGAACTATTCCCAAGGGAGCAAAATGAAAACACTTCAATTAAAAACTCATGAGACATTGCAGATGTTATACGTACAGCTTTAATTTGCATCATTCTTAAAGGATCTCTAAAAATGAAGGTACTTTATACTCATCCTAAAAAATTAAAACATCCACAAAATAAAACAGACTATATTAATAAATATGAAACCTGAAATTTATAAAATATAAAATAAACAAGGATTAATAAACCTGGAACCTGGGTATTTGAAAAGATGAATAAAAAAATAAATATTTCATAAGGCCAATTAAAGAAAAAATAGAAGCAACAAAATATAAAAATAGAAAAGAGAAAGCGGTTATAACTACAGATGTGGAGATTAAAAGACCTAGGAAGAAAGTTCATGAAACTTTAAATGGTAACACATTTAAAAACTTAGAAAAAAATTAATATTATAACAAATGTAAATAACTAAAATTAATCTAAAAAGACAACTTTAGTGTACTAAATGCTATAGAAAATACAGGAATGATAAATAAAAATAAGACATTAACAAAGTTAATAGGACCAGATGGCTTTGTGGTTGAGTTTAATCAAATCCTTAGAAATCATGCAATTAAAATATTTAAACTATTTCAGGTCATAGGAAAAGATGTAAATCTTCCCACATATTTTGTAAAACCAACATAATTTTAACATTTAATAAAGGCAATACAAATAAATACCATAGTCCAACCTCTTATGAACACAGTGCCAAAAACCTCAACTTAAACTATAATCAAACTGAATTCAGAATTATATTAAATACAAACTATAGTACATTATTACTAAGTTGGATTAATTGCAGGAATGTAAGAATGGTTCAAAATCAAAAAAATTTTTAGAGTGATTTTGAAGGAGAATATCATGTGATTTTACCAATAAAGGTAAAATGCTTAGAAGGCATTTGTTAATATTGTTCAGACATCCCCAATAAAACTATTGAAAATAGGAAAAAATTACTTACCTATAATTAAAATATATAAAAAACAATAGCAAACAATTAAAATTATTTATGCTAACATTCTCTAACATAAAAACAGCACAACAGTATTTTCATCCTCAACAAGAAAATGAAATAATTGGTGTAAAGTTAGACAAGAAGAGACACAATTCTATCTCTTGGAGCTATGATTATGTACTTAGAAAACCTAAGAAATGCCAGTAACACCAAATAGAAGAAGAAAATGTGGTCAGTTGACTGGTGTATCATATTTCAAAAGATCTAAGATGTCATGGATTTTAAGATATCCTATTACTTTTATGTATCCCCCAAGAAAGAAAAAATTGTCAGTTATAATTAAGATGTCTCATTTTTAGAGATGTTAAAATGTGTGTTTCAGAACTGATGCCATAACTATAAAAAAAAAAGTGTTTCCATAATCAACAATAATCACCTAGATGTATAACTATATTACCTTCACTATAGTGACAAACCTATGAAGTACTTAGAAACTAAATTCATCAGAAAAGATATAGGATTTATATGGAAAAAACCCCATAAATTTTTATATAAAGGCATAAAACTCTCTGAACAAATGAATCAATATGTCATATTTTTAGATGAGAAGTGTTAAAATGGTAAAAATATCCATGTTCTCAATATTAATATATATATTCAGTACAAATGTCAATTAAAAACCAGAGGATCTTTTGGGGGATGATTTGACAAGATGATTTAAAAATTCATATTGAAGGATAAATATTTAGACTCGCTAATAAAATTAAGAAAACAAGCATCGACAGAGGGGATTAAGCATAATAGATAATAAAACATTCTATAAAGCTACCATAATCCAAATAGGTAGGTACTAGCAGAGAAAATGACACACGGAGCAGAGGCAAAAAAGACACTGTATTTTAATTCAATGGGAAAAGGATGGTTTAGTTCGTAAGTAATGCTGGTCAAACTGGCTCTCCATTTAGAAGAAAATAAAATTTGACCTTTATCTTTCACCATGTAAATAAATTCCAGATATATTAAATCACAATATATATATCACAAAACAAAAATCGTAGGAGGCAATGTGGAAAAAATCAATAGTTGAAAAAAATAACACAAATGATAGTTAAAATGCTATTATCTGTAATATAAGGTACAAGTCTAGATGGGCAATAAGCAAATAAAAATATATTCATAATTTTTACTAGTCAAGGAAACAAAAGTTAAAATAAAAATGAAATAAATCATTTTACACATTGGTTTGGAAAATTCTAAAGGAAGATAATACCTATTTAGATGGGAATTTGGGGAAAAGAATATTCTTGTGCATAGTTGTTAGAATGTACTTTTTAGGAGGTAATCTGGCAATATTTTAGTATTTTCATTTTTTTTTATTTTAACGCCTACAGCACCTGGTCTTTCTAGGCGGTCTCCCGTTCAAGTACTAACCAGGCCCGACCCTGCTTAGCTTCCTAGATCGGATAGGATTGGGCATGTTCAGGGTGGCATGGCCATAGACTGGCAATATTTTTTAAAGTAAAAAAATATACCTACTGTTCGACTCAGTAATTCCATCCCTGTGATTTGTGTCATAGAAATAAAAGTGCTAGTCCATACAGACCTTTATTGCAGCTCTGTTTCTAGAGGTGCGGTGCTGAAAAAACAAAGTAACCATTAACAGGAGAGTGGGTGAATAAACCTGTGGTATATTAAAAACATGGAATATTATAAATCTACTAAAAGAGTAAGGTAGACCTACATCACCTAACTCAAAAGGCTATTATTCACTATAGAGTGTGAAAAGTAAGATGAAATTCTTGTATATAATATACCATTTTGGTAAAACAAACAATGATCCCCACCACTGGATGTGTACAAGATCTGAGCAGTAAGAAATATGAAGCCAAATGTTTAACATTTTATCTAGGTGGGAGATGGAGAGAAGGAGAAGGAAAAGAGGGGAGAAGAGAAGAATAAGGAAAAAATGTGCAATATATAAAGAATTAACTTTGAGCAAGAACATGAGGATTAAAAAGAAAAACCAAAACAACAAACAACAACTTTTAAGAACTCAGAATCAAATGCCCTGATAGAAGAAGATATCATTATCTTGGCACGAATAGAGTGGGAATAAGCCTAGAGTGGGGGCCACACAGAAGAGAATTTAGAAAAGTACTAGAAACTTCCATTTATCAATGCTTGTTAAGAATTAAATCTAATCTCTTTGTTAGATGGAATTAGAATCTGATTTCAGAACCCCAAACCATGATCTTTACTTTTAGTTATATTTCTTTGAATGGACGATAAATGTTTAGGAGGACTCGAAGATTTTATTTTAAAATGTAATGATTCCTTAGTTTACCTATAAACTCAAAATCTGTCTTCCTCTGGTAAAATTAAACAAATGATGGAACATTTTTCCTTCACCATTTTAATATTTAGGTCATGGTGTATCGTATTTTAGTTTGTGAACTTCCTGGTGCTCTTCAGGAATGAGAATGAATATAACATATTACTGTTTTTCACTACTGCATGCCTTACATATAGCAGGAATTCAATAAATAATTTGTCGAACAGGATTGAATTCCGCTTTTTTTTGAGTGTTTTGTAGCTGGGATAAATCACCAATGACTGATAAACAAGAATTCCTCATCCCCGAGTACCTAACATTCCTTCTTTCTTCCTCCTGATGTAGAGGGTAGACTTTTTATTTACATGCTAAAAGATCTGGAAAATGCATAATGTCTATCACAATGAGTAATACTAATTTCACCTTCACTCAAGTGTGTTTGGCCAGTAATAGGTGATTAAACTTATCATAGTATTTATTACTGTGCTGACTGGAGGCGCTTACCACATTCTCCAGTTTCTAGGGCAACTGATTAAGGAATTTAAGAACTGAGGCCTCTTTTAGGCTGATGCTCTTGGAAAGGTAAAATTTCTTTTCCAGTGGGCTGAACTGGGAGACAAGGCTTATTTGTTTTAATGTGTTCCATTTCTCTAAATTTCACAACACAAGGTGCTCAGATACCTTTTGGGAGAACCTACTGGAAAATGTTACCAATATAAATATGTAGAGTTCAGTTTTGCCAATCTAAAAAAACATTCGGTGGGATTACTGGTAAATAGGAGGCACTTCAATGAAGACTCTGTTTTCCTTTTAGCCTCATTTTTTATTTACTTCTTGGCAGCACAAGCTGTAAACCGTGATATTGATGACGTTGGGTCAACACCTCAGTGAAGGACTCTCTCTTAGAAAATCCATCATATTGGATGGATCCAACATAGACAGGCTTTTCATGCAGTTATACTGTTCAGTCTTGATACCCATGGTGATAAACTGCCATTAAGATAAATTCTTTGGTTCTCTGGAATGAGCTCTTTTGGGTTACAAAATGGCCTTCAGGGAGAACCAGGGCTTTCTTCCAATGGGAGGTTAAGAGGTTTTTTTTTTTTTTTTTTTTTTTTTTGAATCAGGAGGCAGCAGCTAGTCCAAGATAGAATCAGTAAATTGTTCCCTTATTTCTATAGTACTGCCAGCCTCAACCACAGCCTTGCTTTCTTTTTGTAGTTAACTACCCAAATCATTGAAATAAAGTGATTTATTTCATTAACTCGATTAAGTATAACATGAGCATTTCATTACCACAGAAAAGTTACTACCTTTGTTCTTTTCTTTTGCAGAAATATTAATCTTAACTATCAAATATGAGAGGCAATGTTTGCAGTTCTTAGATACAAAAATAATGTTGATCATATTTCCATACATTTTTCCAGGTAATGTTATCATGACTCTTCAGGTCTTGAGGTAACTTTAAAATTGCAATAAATTCACACATCTTGAGGAATAACTCTAGCATGAAAGGATCACACCAGAACATAAACTCTGAGATCTTTCTGTTTGGCTCACCATTACAGTGCCTGGAATATATAGGCCACTGGTGAGTGAACGAATGAATGAATGAATGAACACAAGTGTACTGCATTGGGAAATGGTCCATGGTGAGATTAACATCATATGCCAACTGGGAGTGGTGGGAACTTGGAACTAACTAGACTCACCCGCCTAAGCAGAAATTGGAGGGATAAACCTAGCTGAAAGATCTGGAAGGAATTTCCTTTCATCAGGGAAAAAGCTCAATTTAGTTTTGTGGATTGATATGAAAAGTAGTAATGACAATAAACATTATATACATTAGGATTAATCCTGACAAACGCTTACAAAGTAAATGGTTTCATCTCTGTCTTACAATGTGAAAAATGAGCTCCTGGAGGTTTAATGACTTTCCTAATATCACATAGCTGGTAGGTGGTATGAAAACCAAAATCCTGACTGCTTTCAAAGTCTATACTTTTTTTCCCTAAATTTATGTGAATAGTAGGCATTGGATGTGGGTATGTATTTAATATGAAGCAGGGGAGCCTAATGATCTGGCATCTCCCAGAATATGTACGTCAGAAAAGAGAGATTTCAGGAAGGCCCATAATCCCTCAAGATGAAGGGAATCAGGTAGCAGGAACCCAGTCACAGGGCTGGAATTTTGGTTAAGAGGCAAGAGGATCTGATAAAAGGAAAAGCAAAGTCTTAGTCTTAGAGGAATTTGGTTACTGGACAGGTCACAAGCATAGAGTATACTGGTTTTCTATTGTTGAATTATAAATTACCATAAATTTACCATTTTAAAAATAACATCCAACTTATTAGCTCACAGTTGAAATAACAACCAACTTGTTAGCTTACAGTTCTATAGGTCAGGAATCTAGGTGGGCTCCACTCAGATCTCTACTGAAGATCTCACAAGGACTAAATCAAGGTGTTGATCAGGCTGGACTCCTATCTGGAGGCTCTGGGGAAGAATCTACTGCCAGAGTCATTTAAGTTGTTGGCAAGATTCAGTTCCTTGTAGTAGCAGGGCTGAGGTCCTTGTTTCCTTGCTGTTGTCTGGGAATCACTCTCAGCTTCTAGAGGCTGCTCTCAGGTCCTGGCCTGTAGCCCCTCCACTTAGCAATAGAGAACTTCCTTTGCATCACATCCCTCTCACCCTTTGAATCTCTCTGGCTTCTTCTGCAACCAGCTGGATAAAACTCTGCCTTGAAAGGGCTCATGTGATTACATAGGGGCATTCTAATGATCTTTCTAGTTCAAGGTAACTGATTAGTAACCTTAATTGCACTGTAAACTACCATATGAATTGACATAATCGTCGGCAAGATATCTCCTCAATTTCACAGTCCTAGAGAATAGAGAGGGAAATCTTGGGTGGGAGGCATCTTAGAATTCAGCCTAGCATGCCAGGATCAGAGTAAAGGCAACAGTGGAATGCTGAGATCCAGTGTGTTGAGCTTTTTAAAGTTCTCCTGCTTTAGGTCAATTAGATCGAACTGTGGAGATAGGATGGCTGTAGCCAAATTACCAATCCTGACCCATTCTGAGCCTTTTTCAGCAGTCTCACTGGCAAGGTGGCTTAGGGGAATGAAAAGAAAGCTGCCCCAGGTCTTACACATGTGGAGCTCATTTGGTTATGACATCCTTTAGGAATGGTACAAGAGGCGTATCACTACTTTCTAACACCAGGAATGTCGCTAGTGGGAGGGAGGTATATGATAATGTTGAGGAAGTCTATGTCATTTCTGGCCTTCTCTGAAACATATACTTGTTCATGGAAAAAAAAAATATATATGTTTTGCCCAAAGGCTTGCTCATCTGTTCCCAGTTGTCATTTTAGTGTTAGGAAATAGGAAGAGAATCTTGCCTGCAGAGTCACTTTGTAATAGCCCGCCCCTAAAAATCGGCTCAACATCTAGACATTCTGACACTGAGGAATGATAATTTATGAGGCCTTTGCTATTTTTATTTCTTTACGTGGCATAAAAGAAAACTTTTTTTTTTTTTTTTTCAGAATAAATTCTCTCCATTTAGGCAGAGAACTTTTGCCAAAGGCAACAACTAAAAATAAAATCTTTTCATGCCTGTGTTCCTGGGCTTCCTCACTTAATCGGAAGATTCTACAAGGACGATGAAACAAACCACAAGCCTAGAATATTTTAGAATCATTGAATTCCCCAGATAGTATAGAAACTGCATTGTAATGAGTGCCTAGCTCACCCATTTGTAATATATGACTTAAAAAAGCAGTTTGGATGAGACAATTTAATATTCCTGATAGTATTAAATGTCAGCACCAACTGTTGGGCAGAATTCAGATTTCCTTCCTCCCACCTTCAAAACTTGCTTTTTCATTGTTTTTATAGAAGACGAGCACTACTTTTTCACTCAGAATCAAATGCAATAGATTTGGCTAGTCAGTTCCTCAGAATAATTGTTAGACTCTTTAAACAAGCAGCCGTCCCCAATTAACCTACAGGGGATGTCAGATGAAAGGCTGGATCTCTGGGAAGACAGCAAGCTAATGGGGATCATTCTTCATACACCTTATTTGCATGTCTGATGGTGGGTATACACATTGCTTTTTTCTTGGTTCTGTTGTTTAATTTCTATCAGCGAACTAATGGAAATAATAAACCTTTCTTTTTTTTATTTTGCAAAACTATATTAATAAGAAACCAGCAACAAAATCCACTTTGGCATAATGCTTTTGGTTTACAAACTCATCATTTTAATGTTTCATCTTCATAGCAACAGTGCAAGGCAGTATCTCAGAAAGGTGTTCTGGCACAATTTCCTCTGTGAGGCCCTGGTCTTCCAAAGCAAATGCTAGTTTGTAATGCTCTTATAGCCATCAACCTGTCCCATAAAGTATGTGAAGCTAGTAGGCCTTAAATATAAAGCTAACTGATGAGACTTGAATGGGAGCGAACACTTTGGCTTTTAGGTACTAATACCAAGTTTGAAATGAATAGGCATTACAGCATTTAACTCTGTGTTTTATTTCATTTTGTTTTTAATAGATGGAAGAGTTTTTTTCTACCTGTCAGCTAATCCTTGAAATGCCTGGCCATGCTCATTGTGACGATGCCAGGTGTTGGGACTATACTCAAGGAATGGTTGATGGATATTCCTCAGGGCATCAGAAAGACGTGCCCCGCTGCTGTGCCATTGTTATTGTGCCTGCGAAGATACATAGATGGAAACTCTCTTTCTTCTCTGATAGAACAACAGTAACAAAAAAGACTTGATTTTGTTGAGGATCTAGAACTTTACTCACTGTATTAGTTTCCTAGGGCTGCAACAAACTGGGAGGTTCAAAACAACAGAACTTTGTCTCACAGTTCTGAAGAATAAAAGTCTGAAATTGAGGTGTTAGCAGGTCCATACTTCCTCTGAGAGTCTGGGTAGAATCTGGTCCTTGCCTCTTCTTAGCTTCTGGGTGGCCACCAATCCTTGGTGTTCCTAGGTTTGCAGCTGCAGTGCTCCAATCTCTGCCCCTGTCATCATATGGCATTCTCCTTCTGTGTCTGTGTATTTACATGATATTCTCCATTCTCTGTGTGTCTGTGTCTAAATTCTCTTCTTAAAAGGACACCAGGAATATTGGGTATGACCTTCCCTACTGACCTTATTTTGACTTGAATAAATAAAAAATCTTCATTCACAAGTATGAATAAGATCACATTCACAAGTATTGGGAAATAGGACTTTAGCGTATCTTTTTGGGGGACACAATTTGACCCATAACATTTACTCTTTCCCCACAGTACCGATTTGATGTACAAAGAATTAAGTCAGAAATAGTGAGAAAATGTAACACAAACTCTATCTTTGAATAGAGACTCTTCACTTTCTTACCCACAGGATTTCTGAAAGACAGGACAAACTTACTTGTTTTTGTTACATTTTCTTTGAACCAGTGTTACAATGTAAAGGCTAATTCATTAAGAGGAAAAAGAAGTTCCTTCAATTCCACTTTTTGAATGAGAAAATTAGTTTTTAGGGGATTAATGTGAATGATCCCATTTTATACATGAGAAAACAGGCACAAATAACTTTAAACATGTTGATCATGACTATGTTTCAGGCATGGTGTTTCCATTTAGTAGGTGTTAGCTAGTAGTCATGTGACTTTCTTAGTTCACATACCTAGAAAATATAAGAATGCAGGTCTTTGGACTTCTCATCTGATGGTTTGGGCCTATACATTATTACTGTAGATAGTGTAATAGAAATATATTAGTGAGGCTATAATTTCTGTTATACCCTTCTCTAAGGGTATAACAACCTGTATTGAAATTCGTCCAACCTGTATTGAAATTCGTCCTTTCATTAAACCCTGCTTAATGGTTAAATACATACTCATGATTTGATGTTTGTCATTATTTATTTGTCACCTATCTTTTATCTTCAGAATTACCTAGGGGCTTGAGAGAGCAGATTCCCAGCTCCTGCCCATCAGAAAATCCAGGTATGTGGTGTGGGACCCAAGTTTCCAATTTTTAGAAAGCATCTCAGGTGTGTTTGATGGCAACAGGATTTAGGAACCACTGGACCAGTTGTCTATAACATATCTTCTATGTCTAAGCATTTCAGATGCATTCTCTTTGGATCCTGACTTTGTCTCTTGGCTAAGGTATAAAGCACTTTAAGCTATAAATTTCCACTGATCACTGGAAAATGGGAGTTCCTTCTCTTTCTACAGCCCTTGGAAAATTCTGATTAAAGCACATCATGGACATAGCTTAATATAGAACCTTAACTCCTTTCTAACTTCTCTTCCAAATTTCTCACTTTTCTTTTTTCATATGACTTCTATTGTTTTGAATTTTCCTGGAATTCATCTTGTTCTACATCTTCTAAAAGTCAATCTTCACAATTGCACATAGACACACTCAAGACAGAGGCCTTCTGCTCGCTTTGAGACTTTCTGAAGGAGCAGGAAGATTTCCTTATATAGACAATTGTAGCTTTCACATCAAGAACTGGAATTCAGACACCTATTATCTATGCAGGAAAGTGAGCATTTTATATTGCTTCTTTCAAAGTGTTTAGTCAAGGCTGATATAATTGCTGCAGTAATGAAGATGGCTCTTTTTCTCTTTGTGGAAGATCTTTGGACTTTTTAGGCAAACAAAAAAAATGTAACTTTAGGGCATATTTATTCCAAATGAATACATCTGGATATTTGGATGTTTCTATGCATGGTGCCTACCCATTGCCTTGCTTAGTTGTGAGTGCTTAATAAATATTTGTGAATAGAAGGACCGATATCTAAAAGTTCACTAATAGATATCCAACTTGTTTCTCATCAGCTTAATTTCTTGAAAGTCAGACACAGGACTTTGACTTTTTGGCAATCAGCATTTTTTCAAATATTATCTTAGGTCAGAGAGTTTAATAAGGAAATCTTTATAGGCATTAAAATAACTTCTACTGGCAAGCCTCAATGCACCTACCACACCTTGCCCTGACCTCTACTACACTCTGTCTTAAGGGTGGGGAAAAGTAGGCAGTGATTAATGTTGGTGATATTTAGTCATCTTATTAATAAGTGGTCAATACATAAGTATTCATTAAATATCCATTCTGTTCCCAGCCTTATCCTAGGTGATGTGGGAAATAAAGAAGTAAAAGAATTGGCCGCTTCCTTGATAGAATTTATAATCTAGCCAGATATCTCTATAATTAAGGAGTTTGTAAGTTCTATGCTTTTTTCTCTCCTCCTTTCCTGTTTACTCTGTCACTCCCACTAGTTTCTATTCCCCATAACCTATGATTCATTACTTCAGGCTTGCCTAGCAGTATGACCAGTATTTACTAAAAGACAATGTCGGTGTCAGGGACTAGAGAAGGTTCTAATCTATTTCTGTTAAATTCTAATTCTGTTAAATCTGTGACCTTAGGGAAAACCAGTCAAACTTCATAAACCTCAGTTTCCTCATCCTTAAGACTGAGATAATAATACCCAATTTATATGTTTATTACAAGGATCAGAAATAATCTATACAATGTATATAAAGTGTTATGTGTGTGGAAGATGTTAATAATGTTAACAGAGGTATAACTACTGTGGACGTTAAATGCTAACGAGAGAAGCAACTAGTAGAAAATGGCCAAAATGTCAGGAAATACTTTCAAAATGTCATTAGGGCAATAGAACATTTGTGTTTTGTCATAACATTTAGCCTAATCCTGTACATACTATTATTTTTATTCACTGATATTATACTTACGTTCATTGCTGCCTCTACTTCCCATTCCTCATACTAAAAGGAATAAAAATTAAGAAATAACAAGAATTTGCTCAGAGAAAATACCTGTCAAGTCTCTCTTACTAGCCAACGAAGTAAGTTAGACTTTGTTTATTCATTCAAATAACATTTACTGAGTCCAACTCCAAGACTGAACATGAAAGAGAGCAGGGACATGGAGAAACTAGAAGGCTTTCGGAATGGCTGAGTAGCGGGTAGAAAGTGATAGAAATAAGGCTGGAGAGGTAGGTAGGGGCCAGATTATCCCGGGAATTCTTGGTATGTTCTCATTTGGACTTTATGATAGAAGCAAAATATATCACAGGATTTTAATAGAAGGGAAGATTTGCTTTCTTTTTTCTTCTTTTTTTTTCTTTTTTCCTCAAAGAATGATTTTTTCTGACTTCAGGTAGAAAATGGATCAAAGGAGGAAAGTGAGAATTGGGGCAGAAGTCTGGGAGCTGTTACTGGAATTCAGCGAGAAATGATAGTTGCCTTATCTGAGGGGGATGAAAACAATCAAGAGTCTGAGAGCTATGTAGGCGATACACATTCACAATCCTCAGGTTTTGCTGAGGCCACATTTTTTTTTTTGATTTAAGTTTTTGAGAATATTTTTAGAAAGGTAATATGACGTATATAAAATACATTGCATAATACCCTCAGGGAGATCTTGGAAGTAAGCAAGACATCAATATTTCCATAGTAAAATACACAAATATTCACAATAAATGAGATGTATTGAGACTATTAAGACCCTTCAATCACTTCAGAGTAGATTTTGCTGCACAGTGAATTAGGGAAAATCTTGGAATTTTTAGTCTTTTGTTTTGAAAGTGTAGGTAAGTAGTTGGTAATTAATTGTATAAAGTGGATAGAATAAATAAAGGAGTGAATTAAGGTTGTTTTTCGGGTTTTGTTTTGGCAACTAGGTAGATGCCGGTACCGTGGAGATAGAGAGGGGACAAAGCAGAAAGTGCACATTTGTGACTAGAAGGATGAACTCAGTTGTGGGTAAGAATTATCAATTCTGAGGGACGTTAAAATAGACATCATTAGCAGCAAAGGAATGGTCATCAGTGCCAAAGCTTCAGAGAACACAAAAGATAAGTATTTATGTGTCTCTTGTATTTGGCAACTGAAGGGCTACTGGTGACCATTGAAAGAATAATGTTAGTGGTGTGACAGAAGAAATAAATCCAAATGTACTAAACTGGGTAGTGCGAGGAAGGTAAAAAAATAGAATAAGCAAATACAGACACATCTTTAGGTTTACTGCTTACTTGTCTTGCTGGTTAAAATGGGATCCATCTTTCATGTCAATGGGCATTAGAGTTGATAATGCCCATTATCAGTTAAAAAAAAGTATAAAAATATAAATAAGCTATATTTTGTGTCTAAGAATCTGTTGCAGAAGACAAACAAAAATACATTATACAAGTAAGTCTCTCAAAGGAAGTTTGTGTGTGTGTGTGTGTGTGTGTGTGTGTGTGTGTGTGTTTTCTTTTCTTTCTTTCTTTTTTTTTTTTTTTCTGAAGTACTCAGCTAAATTCCTTTGGGATTTTTAAAATACACTCAGGCTCTATCCTTGAGCATTTTGATTAATTTGGTCTCAGATGGAGCCAGAGATATGTATATTTAATAAATTCCAAGGTGATTCTGACAACAGGAGATGAATCAAATCTAGGAATACAAATTCAGGAAATAACCATAAAGAGGTGCAAATTTAAATCATAAGAGTGAGTGAGATGTATCATTGGCGAACATGTTCCCCCATTCAGTAGGTTGCCTTTTCCTTTTGTTGATGATTTCCTTTGCTGTGCAAAATGCTTTTAGTTTGATTTAGTCCATTTGCTTATTTTTTCTTTTGTTTCTCTTGCCAGAGGAGATAAACCGGAAAAAATATTACTAAGAACAATGTCAGAGAGTTTAGAGCCTATGTTTCCCTTTAGGATTTTTCTGTTTCAGGTCTTACATTTAAGTCATTATTCCATTTTGAGTTTATTCTCATATACTGTGTAAGAAGGTGGTCGAGGTTTTTTTTTTTTGTTTGTTTTGTTTTTTGCATGTATCTGTCCAGTTTTTCCAATAGCATTTATGTGAAGGACAGATTGAGGAAAAAAGCTAAGAGCAGAACCTCTATTTGTCTTCTATTACTTAAAAGGCAAAGGGGTGGGACAATGTGAAATAAAGACTGCATAAAACTTTGAGAACTACCAAGTGCCATGAAAATATGAGGTGTCATTTTTGTTAAAACAAGAGGGGGATTTAGAAAAAGACTGAACTATTTTTGAAAAAGTACCTTCCATTGTTTTTGTTTCTGATTATAAAAATATTACAAAAAAGTACAACAAAGAAAATAAAAATCCCTAGTAGTACAGAAACCAGTGATAACTACCGTCTATTTTTTAATGAGTAGCCTTCCTGTCTTTTGGCGAACACTTTTAAGACCTTTGATGGAAAGAGTAGCCATTTATTTAGATTGATATTAGCTTCAGGCCAAAGAGATACTTTACAAATAAAGGTTTAGGATACATTGATTGTTTTTAAATGTTTTATGTGGTGAGATGACTTTGGACCCTTTTAGGGTAGAGCTATAGCTCATCTGAAAAGTTCTAGTGGAAACTACAAACTATGGATTGGTGGTAAACTAAGGCCCTTGGGACAAATCCAGCCCACTGCTTATTTTGTAAGAAGAGTTGTACTGGAATATATTGTTTATGTAGTGCCTATGGCTTTCTTACTACAACTGCAGTCGAGTACTTCTGACAGAGACTATCTGGCCTCTGAAGCCTAAAATATTTATGATATGGCCCTTTACATATAAGGTTTGCCAAAGCTTGCTATAGATCAATATTCCCAAATTATGTTTCAAGGCACATTAATGTCCCATGAAATGTTAATAAACATTCTTGACAAAAGGCTCTGGGATCAAATAAGTTTAGAAAATGCTCGATTAAACAAAGTTAACCTGGTTTCTTTATAGTTGGGCATCTGATAACTTTTAATATGGTCATTGATAATCAGCAAGAGTAGGGTATATTATATATAGCATTATTCCAAATTATTTGGTTAATAGACATGCCCTCCTCTCCCCCTCCTCCCAGACATTTATTAACATCATAGTTTGGAAAATTTTAAATTAGTCTTTTTGAGAGGCTTTGCTAAGGTCATAAAATGGCATTCAATTTGAGGTTGTGGTGTTTTAATTTGTCTGTACAGAAAACATTCTTGATTCCAGAGGTCAAGAAATCACTCTCTACTGGTCAATCTCTGATCTCTGTTTGGGGTTGGCCCTCTGTGAAGGGAATTTTAGCCTGAAGCAAAATTCCCAAGAGTGCTACATGGAAATAGAGACAGGAGGTTGATAGATAAGGTCTCTGAGGTGGTAACTGGGGCAAACAAAGCATTCAGCTTTCTTTGTTTGGGGTAGCATTTCCAGAGCCTCAATATGATGTTCATGGGTGCTTATGCCTTCATGGTACTCTACTTCCATAAAAAAAAATAATAATAGTAAAACTAAAAATAAATGAAAAATAGTAAAAATTATATTTTAGGACTGTGTTGGTATAAAGACAACTTTAATGCAGGCTCGATGTATTCATTTTTTTCTTTTGATTTGAAAAGATATTGAAATTAAAACATTTCATGGTCCCTAAAAATATCATGGGTCCTAGACATTGCCTATTGTGCCTACTAGGTAAGTCAGCCCTGAGAATTGCCAAGGTATAATATCTTTCCTGCCAGATTTCTTGAATGCAGAACCATGCCTTATGTACTTTATAACTTCCTGCTCTTTAGCCACTTGAATCTCTCGTACATAGTACTGGTTCAATAATATCTGTTAAATATGAAAGGTGATTAATTTCAGGGTTGTCAAATAACTTGTTAGAGAACAAAAGGAATAGCTCCATTAAAAGACGTTTAGATTTCCTCCAAAGATCTAATCAGATTCATATAAATTACTAAAATATACCTAAGTATCACCATGCAGTAGAAAGAACTCTTGAAGTTAGGTCTCTTGCCACTAAGTAGCAGTGTAGCTATTCATTTCATAGCGTTTGGCCTCAATTTCTTAATTAGCAAGAAAAAAATATTAATTAAAGTGAAGGGGTCCTATACATAGTTTTAATCAGAAGGCAGAGCAAATAGCTAAAATTTTCATAATACAGTAGTTAGGTTATGAAATACCTGGCAGGCTTTAAAAACAGTCACAGTAGTAAGCTCCCCAGTCCATTTAAAAATTAAACTCTCTCAAAAATGTTAATCATGGAGGATATGGTTACAGACTACATAACATACTTTCAAAGGACAGTGGATGGACCCTTTCTAACAGCAAAACAAATGAGAAAGTTCTTAAAATTCAATAAACGTCCCAATAATCCACCTAACTCAATTTTCTTCTAACATAGGCCTCTTCTTAGAGAATATCATTACCTATTTTTTTATAGCCTACTTGAAAATTTTAATACCCTGACCACAATGTTTTGCTTTTACCGGGAAATTTTATCCAATGTAAGTACAATTAATTAGAAAATAGGTGGTACAGTTAATCAATAATACTACAGCACCACACAAGACATACTGTATGAGTAGAAAGATTTAAAACACAATTTACCAAATATGCAGACTGCTTCCTGCTATTAAATCAGGAATGAGTGGCACTATTTTATATGGTACTTATTACCAATTAAAAAAAAAAAAAAGAAAGAAAAAGATATCCTCATGAAGAAGGGAAGTTGAGCCTGTCATGTCTAAATTATAGAAATTTCCTAGCAGTGCCTGGAAGTCCTCTGATAAAGGACACCTGGGAGACCTGCCTTCCACAAAGGCACTATGTATCTTCCAGGCCGCACAGGGTACAGATGACCTTGTGGCTCTGCACTAGGAGCAGAGAACCACGGACCCCAGGAAGACGGCCTGCTGTGCTGGGCCACGGGTTCACCCAGGCCTAGAGTTCCTGGATGCCAGAGCAGGTGCTGGGGGTGAAGGGCGAGGGGCGCTAACTGTGTAGGCCTGTGTGTGTCATGCCCATTTGTCATCCAGATTCCCTGGGATGGGTCCCTGGGCTGTATAGAAATAAACCGGACCACACGCAGGGACTTCCAGGGCTGCCATGGTCCATCTTACTCCAGAACAGAGTTGCTAATTCCCCTGAAGACAAATCGTGCCGGATCTCAGATGCCAATCTGGGCCTGACCAGGGATAGATGGGATGGGAGACACCTGAGAATCATGTTTGCCGGACATGTCCCAAGTCCAAAAAGGTCAGCAGGACCATGTGGGGTCTGACAGGGAAAGAAAATAAAAATTATGTCATTTTTTTTTCTGTGGACTAATGCATAACTCAGGAAAATTACATGCAGCACACTTCTGAAATATAATATGGATACATATTATTCATCCCAAGTGTAGGAAGAGAAATTTGTTTAGTTTCTAACATATATCTTTTTTCTTTGCAGTGAGTTCTCATAAGAAGAGAACTGCTGTGTGGGCTGACAAAGTCCTTTCCCAGTAATACTCTCATCTGCTCTCTGCTATTTCCCTCTGTCTTGGAGAAAGGAAGAAGGGAGATTTACTTATAGGAATTGAATATGGCTATGGAGGCTATTTTACCCTCTGTGCTACCCCCTCATGCCTTAATTCATAGAGTTATTAGGTAGTTAGGTAAACATGAGTGACTGGGGAATGAAGGCCCCACCCAAGAGCTTCTTTAGGAACTCCCTGAAACACCTAATTTACAGTTAGAAATTACTGCTACATCTTGAGGCACAAAGAAGTAAAAAGCTATAAAATAGTCATTGGCTTGGTTTGGCGACAAGTGCTTCTGCAGTATTACCCTAACCTTTCCGTAAGCTTAGCCTCATTATACTAGTGTTATAACATCATACATATGCCTGGAAGTTCTTGAATCTAATTATAACAGACTGAATTCTGGGTAAGTACATGCACAGTAGACAAAAGGTTATATAACAGTGAAATGTCAATCAAAATGACCTCACATGCCAATCATCTAGCACCACCCCTATAACCACCCACCACTGCCACAACATAAGGTTTACTTCCTGAATTCTACAGTCCTGCAGCCTTCTTTGATGTAGCCCAAATATTTCTTGAAAGGTACTTTCAATAAATCTTAATTTCCTAAATCTCGCTGATCTGTAATTCTTTACTGTGTCAGCAAGAAGAACCAAGGATGCCTCAGTACCATCGGGGACAGATTTTAGATAGTCCCAACGGTAACAGAGGGATCCTCTCTGGTATAGCAATCATGTTTTAGATATTCTAGGAAAGGAAGCATTTTATATATTCTGTTCCACTGTCAGGCATGAATTCTGTTTTTCAGTTAGGGAAAGAAGGTCCATTTACTTCGGAATGTCTCTAAGCACCTAGGGCATCTTCGGATGCTATTAAGCGTTGACCATGAAAGATTTGGGGAGAATATTTACCAGCGGTCTGGGACATTCTTAAGAAGAAATTTCTCATACATATGATTCTAAACTTTCTTTTTGAAACGTTCAAGGAAGGCCTTTGTAAAATGCTTTCTCGATGCCAAAACAATGCTGAAAAAGAGCTGCTGTTCTAAATGTATCCTTGACCCTGTAATCAAGATTATCTGGGATTTTTTTTTTTTTCTCCAGAGGTAACAGTTTGTATTTTGCCATGGAAAAAAATGAGAACAATTAGAATGTTTTCTAGATTAGATACCAGGTGTCAGAATACAGAAGATGTCTGTTCTGGCAGACTGATTATTTTTCCAATATCAAGTACAGTACAAAGTTTCTGGTTTACAATATCCACCTTCGCAGGTGCCAGGTTGCTTTCCTTGAAACTTCTGTCCTTGGAACTTGAAGCACCATATCAATATGACCAGATGGACAAAACTCCATTTCAAAGGTCAGTCTAGAATGAGACAGGAAGAACCAACTTCTAGGAAAGTATAAAGTCCTCCTAAGACCATATTTAAATGGTTTGCAAACTGATATTCTGAAAGGAAACTTTGATTTATTTCAGTTTCTTCTCCTGTGTTTGGGTTTCCAGAAGGTTAGGGGCCCTGGCCTTAAATTCGAACCTAGATTGAATTGGCTTTGGAGTCTCCAAGGTACAGTTTGTGTTCAGAAGATATAGCTGGCCTGTGGGGTACAAGCTGTACCTGAGGAGGGCGTCACTGATTGTGCCCTTACTATGTGTCTCAGTTCTGATGATATGGTGTGTTTTCAGAAGAATGCTGAACATGGGCTAATTCATTGGTCATGAGAAATATACAACAAATAAAAAACCAATGGAAACATTCACGACCTGAAAAAGAAATTATAGGCTACAAAATAAGAAAGAAAATGAAACAATTTTTAAAAAATGAAACAATTTTTTAAAAACGATAAACACCCTTTTGCAGTTTAAACAATAATTTTATATTTTGGATGAGATGTGAGTGCTTATTGATATGTTTGACATAATGTGAGATAGAATGTCCAGAGAAAGAAGGTCTAGGGCCTCTGAAACTCTTTGAATGGCCCCAGGCCTAGGCATACTGAAGGCAAGCAATAGATGTTGCTTAGATTTAAATAAACACTTTTTTTTTTTTTCTGGTTAAAAGTTTGTTTCCTGTCTTGCCCCCAAGCAAGGGATGCTAGTAACACCGAATAAGATAATAAAACTTCAATTTCATGTGACAGTGACTTAACAATGTTTTGAAATTCCCACCATTGTTTGGCTGGGTGTGACCATTCCAGCCTCTTTTATTAAGAGGATTGGCCTGTGTGACTTCAGAGAGGAATTTTGGCAAGACAAAAGTGCAGATTCTAATCCTGGTAGCAATCTCTGGGCTCTTAACAACTTTTTGTGTGGGTTCTCCCTTTCCCCCTTTTAAAACTTGCAATTAACCCTGGGTGAGGAGACTTTTTATTGAAATTTACTTGAGGGACCCATAATTTAAATGTACATTGGGAAATAACAGAGACAGAAACTAGGAGTTTTGCCAGGCACCTGGAAACAGCTCTACATTATCATAGAAGCTTCAAGTTGGAAGGGTCTTTAGAAATCTTCCCTCTCAGCCCCCACAGCTCTACTGTTAAAGGAAGAAAGGCTCAGATGAAAAGTGACTTACTCAAGGTTTTAGAGGTGATTAGTGGCAGAGAAGGGCGTCATAAGCAGGCTCCTGACCTTTATTCTAACTCCATGCTGACTGAGAGTGGAAGGGAAAATAAAGTCCACTTTGGTGTAGAAATGCTTTCTACTGAGAGAGGAAAATGAATCGTTTTTGTTTTTGTTTTTGTTTTTTTAAATAGTGATTCCGAGCAAACTGCACACAGTGTGCAAGGTACAGGGAGAAAACCAAATTCTGGGCCTGACCATTTATATCCTGGCTGTCTACCTAGTGTGTATAGGCATGGAGGCTTTAGGTTCAGCCTGTTTAGTAATTGTGTTTGATCTAAAGATCTCCCCAGCCATACTGGGCTAGGTTGTGCACCTTATGGTTTGTGAAGTCTCCATTTATTAGTGTGGATGGAATCTTATTGTATATAAAGAAGAGATGGTAAATACTTTGCCAGAGGAATCTCCAAGGTGAACATATTCCAGTCACCTATAATCATTGCTAGTAGGAATAGGGATAGCTGATTCTATAATGCCATTCTAGAAATGTAAAGTATTTCATAGTATGAAATATTCTTGATGAATGAATAGATAAAGAAATGGATAAAGAAAATATGATATATAATTAAATTTAGTATATATTAAATTAATATGTAATGGAATTCTATACATATATGTATATATAATGTGTAATATATATATACATGCATTATATATATATACAAACATATATAATGTATATATATATTTATATAATGAAATATTCAACCTTAACAAAAAAGGAAATCTTGCTATTTGTGACAATATGAATAAATCTAGAGGGCACTATGTTCAGTGAAATAAACCAGACAAAGAATGACAAATATTTCATGATCTCACCCATATGTGGTATACGTTAAAACAAAACAAAACAAAATAAACAAAACAAAAACCAAACCGGTAGTCACAGAGAATAGAATAGTGGTTACCAAAGGCTGGGACATGAGGAAAAAGGAGAGAGAAAAGAAAAAGAAAGACAGAAAATAAAATGGTAGTTGCTGCAGGTTGGACTGCCATGGGGAGTTATTGTTAAAGGAGTACTGAGTTTCAGTTTTGTAAGATGAAATGAGTTCTGCAGATGGATGGTGGAGCTGATTTCACAACAATATGAACATGGGTAATACCACTGAACGGTACACTTAAAATTGACTAACACACTAATTTTTATGTTATGTGTATTTGAACACAATAAAAAATATGATCATATGCACTTTTCTTATATTTAATTTATTTCAGCTTTCCAATAGCAAAACTCAAAAGTGTATAAATCCTTAAAACTCTTCTCTGGAGGATAAAGTGGTTAGTGATGAAATAAACTTTCATTTTAGGAAGCTCAATGAAGAATTTTAATCTGTGGCTTTCAGTTCACCTGTCTTGAGGCCATTTCATCATGTGGAAACTTTGTAATCTAGTGCTTATCAGCTGTTTTGTTCCGATAGTTCTGCACTTTTCCCATTAAATGCTAAATTGATTTGGATGCCACACTTCTGCCTTTTTCTAAAGCATACCTTTAGATTTCAGGATGGAAAACCCAAAAATTCTCTACAGGGACATTTTCTTGCTTTCAAGTCCCACCTGTTATTTAGGTGAGGAAAATACAATTCAACGGAGGGAGTTGTTGTTTAGGGCTAACAGTCTGCTTTTCAGAGCTGTTATTTCCAAGATATTGACAGAATGCCTTCAAACTCTGGAGCAAAGATTGAGGAGATGGATTTTATAAGAGGAACAGTGTTTTCTTTAAAAACTCTGTAACAGACCCAAATTATCTTTTACAGACGGGAAGATAACAGTTTAAAGGAGATAAAAAGCTATAAATGGTTATTTATCTACAACGACTATTACTTTTGCACCAGGACATGATTTTCCACTAAGCCCAAACCTGTTCCAGAGAATTTTCTGATTTCTTTCCATGAAGGAAAGTGCAGAGTTGTTTTTGCCAATGTAACAGTGCTTCCTTTTCAACAAACAACAGCATAAGCTCCGTTTTTGGTACTCTTGTATCTATATAACTTTGTTTTTATGGCACAATGGATGGCACAGTTGTCCTCTTCTTTGTGTTTCTGAAAGTCTCACTTTTTCTAAGTTGCCAAGAACTATTTAAATTTTAATTTACTTCATAAACTCAACTGAAATAATAAAATTGCTATTTTTTTTGGTTAAGGGTTTTAGGGTCCTTGTAAAAAGTACTTACTGGTTTTCTCTGTGACCTTAACTTCAATTTTGTCATTCAAAAAAAATGTGAATAACAATGATATTATTTCAAAGGTTATTGGGAATTTTAAATAAAATAATGTGTGCTTGACAAAGTATGCGTTAGTTTCCCATCTCTACAAATGAGTAAAACGATTTGCTCAATTGAAATTCATGTTGGCTGAAGTTCAGCCCTTGATTGTATAATTATGAATATCTATTTTTCTTTCTATAGACTCATCTTGAAAGTCTCATGGATACAAATGTTTAATATCTTTCTCCCTATCTATGCCCACTATTGGGCAGTTCTCTGTTTTTCGTCCTGTTCTGTATGTCATTTACAATTATCATCCAACATACTTTAAAATTCCTTTTCACTCCCATGCAATGGGAACTATGCTAAAAATTCCATGAAGTTCGTTTATGAAACAGTAAAAGAAAGTTAGTCATAAAATAAAGTGGTAAAATTAAGAGACTTATTTAAACTGTTTATAGACATACAAATAAAGATAAAAATGATTTGATAGAACACCTATGTTGAAACAATAAAAACCTTTAAGCTGCCATTTCCACCATAGATTAGACCACTCCTAGAAGTAATTTGGAATAGAGTGAATCAAATTTACCTGTTGACTCATGATCTGGGCAAGAGACTTTCAGTCTTTCCTTTCCTGTAGTTTGCTGATCTTCCTGGAACACGTAACTACTCTTCCGAGCAAGCAGGCTCCTATGGTAACCAGTCAACTAAATGGACCCCGTTGCCAGGAAAGGTGCATGAAACAAAACCAAAACAAGGCAGACAGGAAGACAGGGGCTTCCCCAGTGGTTGAATTGAGAGATGTCAGGGGAAACATGAAAATACAATTATGAAATAGCTCAGTGCAATGTTTTAGTACTGATAGTGACACTGACAGTAGTAAAATATGTATTAATATGTGCTAAAGCTGGATCCTTGTTTCCCCTTTTAGTGCTTTACTTTTGATTATGTAAGCACAAGTTTTTATGTTACTGTTCAATAACTAGCAACTATGAAGAACAAACTATTTGTCAGGAATTTATATTTAGTTTTTTAAATCCTTAGAGCCACCTTTAAGGTAAATGTTGTTATGTTGGCTTTACAGATTCTTTCAAACTCAGTTTAATTATCAGCTATCCCTGATGACTTTCTCTCCATTTAGATCCCTCAACAATATGGGCCAATACAATCACCTTTATAGCTCTTGTTACATTTGTAATTAAAGTTTAAAGTTCATGTTCCCTGGTGGCTTTGTAGAGTGGGGCAGAGCCCATGCCTGGTTACTGTTCTATCCCTAGAGCCGAGCATGGTACCTGGCACACAGTGAATGCTCAATGGACATCTGTGGAATGACAGACATGAGAAGAGCAAGGCTCAGGGAAGTGGCTCAGTTGTACACAACTACCAAAACTACAGCCAGGACCTTTGCACTGCGTACTCTGCTTGGAATGCTCTTTTTGCCTTAAGAACTTAGAGTACATAGATGTTCTCTACTATTGGGTATTAATCACATTTCAGTAATCTAAAGGGAAGGGATATCATCATTTTAAGATGCAAACAAAAGTTCAGTATCTTGCCTAAAGTCACACATGTTTTATAATAATAAATAGGTTGGTGAAAGTAATAATAGCAGTAATGACTTACAAAAATATGTCAGGGACCGACCCCTAACTTCTAGTTGTATATTCTTTAGACAAAGATTCCTCTAAATTTTTCTTCATCATAGGCTGATTAAAGAAGTTAAAAAAAAGGTTTCCTAGTCAACTTCTATAATAATTGTTTGTGTACTTGTCAGTTTTTTCTCTTTCTTTTCTTTCTTTCTTTCTTTCTTTTTTTTTTTTATTTGACAGCAAGTCTTTCGAGAATAGCAAATTTATTGTCTTTTCTCTATACTCCCAGCTTAGATCCTGGCACGTACATAGCAGCAACTCAGTAAATACTTGTTAAATATGTGAATTATGTTGCCAACATCCTTATGACTTTGTGTATTGATTAGTCTCTTCCCTCTTCTATCTATATCTGTCACTAAAGTTCAAGTTATGCTTTGGTAACAATCCCCAAATTTCAGTTTATTCCTCATCCATGATGTCAGGAAGAGCTTTGCTTATCGTCGTCACATAGGGACTAAGGCTGAAGGAAATTTCACCATCTCACAACACTGCCATTTAATCTCCAAGCTTCAGGGTTTTTCCACAACAGCAGATGAGATAGAGATGGTGACTCAAATACAAGCCATAAAAATCCTGATCCAGAGTGTCATTCACATCCTTTTGGCAGGAACTATCACATGGCTACACCTAACTTCAAGGGGCCATGGGAATATCTGACCAAAAACAGAGGAAAATTTGTTATTGATGAACATTAATAACTCCTATCATACAACTAGAATCTACTACTTTAAGCTTTGTGAAAGAAGGGAGGGAGATAGTAGACAAAAAGTCAAAGAAAAGGAAAGAGAATGCTCAGAAAATGAGAAAAAAAATGGTGCAAAGGAAAAAAGTAATCTCAGTTGATAAGGTTATTCTGGCAAGTTAAGCTCTTGTTCCGTGGTAAATTAAGCCATCAAAGAAATCAGCTGTATCTTCTTAAAGCTTTTCTATCGTTCATCCACATGACTTATTAATAAGTTTTTGTTCTTATACCATTGTGGATATTAAATTGGGAAAGACAATCACTAAAGTTTCCTGGATCACCTCTCATGCACAAAGTATAGAAGTATAAATTTTCCTGCTTTCAACTTGAGATAGGTGTGACGAATAGAAATAAACAGAGGTGTCTCTGACACTGGAATATATTATTATTTTTTTCCTCATCTTTCTCTGCCACTACTTAGTCTCTTACTACTTTCCTTCCTTGCTAGGGTAAACACTACAAAGGAAAGACTTACGGGTATCTTATTATGGTTGCATTCCCAGAGTCTGCAAACACAAGGCACATAGTTAGTTAGTCCTCAGTAAATATTCGTTCACCGATGGCTTAAAAGGGACAACTTAGGAGAATAAGCTATAACACTTGCAACTAAAGGTTCAATTCCTGAAGTGGGCCCTTTGGGGAATTACAGAAATATTAAAGTTGCCGTTCATTTGATTAGGCAAGTTAAGTGGGGTTGATCCTTGGCAAGATCAGTTCAGTCATTTTCTTTCCAGTTGGTAGTTTGGAAGTCCCAGCAGTATAGCTTATGGCTGGCAGTCAATTAGTTGTGAATTTATTTTTAATCTTTAGCAAATGTCCCTTGTGAACAAGTGCAGGATGCATCATAATTACCATCAACTATTATTTCTTTAATTCCCCTGTGCGTCTGGCAAAGTACTTTGCAAAACAGAGACAAAATATAGTTCTACTCTAAAGGAACTGACAGAGCAAATGAAGAGCATTAATTTTTTGCTATATTAAAAAAATTATTATTTTGTGTCGGGGAGTGATTTTCTTATTCTCTGATAAAGTGCTTCATGGAGGGCTAGAGTTTAAAGATGGTTATGAAAGAAAGAGGAACAATGATAGAGCATACAAACACCAAAAGGTGCCCTTTGATAACTACCAGTTTAATAATTAGTAAATAATATTATTACCAGGTGGTAATGATATTTTGTTGGGGAGAAGATAAGAGGGATATTTTGGTAACATATTGGTATTCTTGTCTGCTAATTTAACTGCCCAATTATTTTTGAATAGATCTCAAAAATATATTTGATAGTCAATGTGAATTATGGGGCTCTTTGAATCATTAAGAAATGAAGGAAAGGAATAGTATCTATGTTTGTTATATACTGAAATCCTTTCCCTATTCCCCGATCAGGAGCAAACATCCACCTAATTGTGAATAAACCTTTGAAAATATACCCTCACCTCACTGAAAATAACATTTTGGTGTCATTGATCTCTATCTCTGAATAGAAATTCTTCAATTTAAGCTTTTAATGAAACTCACTTGAGAGCAAATGAGTACTTTTTTAAAGTAATTTTTAATCTTTGAATAAAGACTAATTTTTCCTCCTTCAAAGCACCTGTTTGAATATTTTCTAAGTAGGTACCAGCTAATTTACTGGCTGATGAGAATGATGAAT
The DNA here is from genome assembly GCF_000151845.1 of Pteropus vampyrus. Taxonomy (NCBI): domain Eukaryota; kingdom Metazoa; phylum Chordata; class Mammalia; order Chiroptera; family Pteropodidae; genus Pteropus; species Pteropus vampyrus. The sequence continues at coordinate 3,267,724 of NW_011888851.1, forward strand.
TCTGGATATCATTATAATATCATATCTGCCTTCACAGTCCAAATGATATTTCTTGGGCAAAAAAAAAAATCTGAGAAGCATTAATAATTAATAAAAAGCACTGGCTTAAAAAATAAACACCTCACTAATAAAGGGATAGATCATTCCTATTTCTTTTCTTTTCTTTTTTACCCCTTGAAAATAAGGCATCACTTCTGCTAAATGCATGGGTAATACCCATTACTTCTTCTGCCCCAGAAAAACAATCGAACTGAACCTAACTGTATGTATCCCATGAAGAACAGGCAATCCAGAGATTGACTCCACGGACAATTTTAAACTCCAGAAAAACCATGAAGGTAAGAAGGAATAGTTACTATGTTTAATAGTTCTAGGAAATGGAAGAAATGAATTAACTTTCTCCCAACCTGAGGAGGAAATAAAGAAATATTTAGATTCACTAGAATCTTGGATTTCCATATCTTTATAAGTATGAAACTTTGAGGTGCATTTTTTTTTATGTGCAGCTGTGATGAGATTTGATACAGAACAAAACTTTCTGTTATTTCAGAAATGTGACTAAAAAAAAAAGAGAAAAAGATCTGCTTAGAAGAAAATAAAGTACATAGCCCAAAGCCATACAAAGGCAAATGTGTGTGAATGTGAGTATTTTTTAATTTTTTCCTTACAATTAGACTAGTGATGACTGAGAATTACTGTTCTGAATGTGGAGGCATGTGACTCTGAGGTCACCTTCTTCAATTTGTAAAATCAGGGTCTTTCTACTTCTATTTTTCTTGGAAGATGGTATAACACCCAGAGGCAGGAGGTTGGGGTGACAGAAAGACCAAGAGTTCTGGAATCTGTCAGGCATACTTTGGGCTCATAACTTTACCTTACCGTGGGACATGAGTCAATCACTTAGGGTCTCTGAGACACAATTTCCTTATCTGTAAAATAGGAATAATAATATTTCCTTGTAGAAGTTTTGCGAGGATTAAATTAGATAATATATAAACTATTTCTGGTACAATGACTTGATATCATGTCTTGGCACAATGTGATCAGTATGAATTATCTTTGCTTGCTTGCTTATTTATTTATTTGTTTATTTATTTATTTAATTAATTATTCATTCATTCATTTGGCAAATATGACTTGAGCCCCTGCTATGTGCTAGGTGCTGAGTCTAGAAGGGTGGGTTAGATAGACATGGCCCTCATTCTTACTGAGTTACGGAATCATGGAGGCAAATGGCAAACAGGTAAACAGTAATTACAATACAGCGAGATGCACTAGGTTCCAAGCAATTCGTAAGCAGTATAGTACTGAAGTTTGAGAACGATTTACTTTTACATTTAAATTAGGATATGTTGAAGTTAATACTTATTATAATTTTACTCTAATTTATTTACAGTCCACTATGCTTTTTTATCCTCAAAAGAAGTAGAGGTAGACACACTATGCAAGAATATATTTCCCTCAGAACACCTTATGCTGACCTAGCATATAGTAGGTGCTAAGTGAATAGTAATAATGATGGTGATAATGAGGATGAAATTGCTTTGAAATAATGCTACTGACAATGCAATCCTGGCAGTGTTTGAGACTATATGTTAAAAAAGTCAATTATAGGACAACCCAAATGTTCTGTATTTTTCTGGTCTATAAACTCTAATTATAGAAAAAAAGGGTTTCGTGCCCCCTCAAGGATATCATTGTATGTATTATAAATTAAACTTTGGAAACAGAACTGATAGCAGGAAAATTTATTCTTAAAAATATTCTCATATAAATACTTTAAAGATGGACACATGTATTTTGGGAACTTCAGGAAAGGATTTCTGGTCTCTCAGTGTACTTGTCTGATAGGAGCAGGCGAGGTGACATTACTGGATTTCCTGCCTGCGGCTCTATCTTGGGGCATTTGGTGCAGCACCATCCTCTGGTTCTTGGCAAATAGGCAGCAGAGACACCATGAGGCTTATTAAGAGTACCCATCTGGCCTGGCATAAACACCACCACTGCCCCAAAGTTCTCTTTACTCTGATGGCATAGAAATCTTGCTGATGCTAGCCTCATTATTAAAAGAGTCTTCTGCAGCCACAACATTTTAAATTGCTAGAGTTTTCCAAGGAAAATTAAGGTCAAAGAAGTTTCAGTGTGAAGAAAGTAGAAACAAAATCCACATTTTTAAAGAGGATACAGATAGGAAAGACCTATCATGTAAATTCTGGGGTTCTTTGCTGAATTATTTTTCCAGTACCACATCGTTTTCACCAAAATGAGGTAGGGCCATCTGGCACATGTAATAACATATAACATAATTTTTCTGTAATTTATAGAGACCAGCTATAGAAGCATTCTTTTCTATTGCCCCTTCTCTTTTAAACTCACTATTTAATATCTCACTATTTGGCAGAGATCACTGCAGATATTTGTGTTTTTATGAGGAGTGTGCAATGTTCTGGATCTTATTTTACACTAGGTCATATTTTCAGGGTTTTTCTACCATTGGGACCTGGAAAGTTAAGATATATATACGTAGGTAATATACATCAAGGTGTACCACCATTTTAAAAAACTTCTAAGAAATTTTAAACTTCTATAAGTATTGGCAGAATTGTGTCATGTACCGCTATGTACTCAACACCTAGGGTCAACAGTTATCTACTCATGAACAATACATTTTATCTATACTCATTCCATTCTATTTTGAAGCAAGTCTTGAAAATCATATGATTTCATTCATAAATATTAAGTATATATCTCTAAAAGACAAGCACTCATTTTATTTGTTTTATAACCAAAATACCATTGTCAAAGCTAAAAAATTAACAATAATTTTAATATCATAAAATATCTATATCCAATAAGTGTTCAAATTTCCAATTATCATTGCCATAATTTTTAAGATTTTTTTTTTTTTTTTGAAACAGGATCCAAGTCAAAACCATACAATGTGATTGGTCAATATATCTTTTAAATCTTTTCTAAATTACAGGTACTCCCTCCATTCTTTTTTCCTTTAAGTTGATTTGGAAGAAACTGTGATTTTTGTCTTCTAGTGTTTCTCACAGTCTGCAATGTGTTGATTGAATCTGTGCACTGTAGATTAACAGGTTTCTCCATCTTTTGGATTCCTTTCAAATTGGAGTTACATATATAGGCTTGATTAGGTTTGGGTTAGATTTTATTTATTTTTGACATGATTAATTCATAAGCAGTGTTGTGCTTTTTCATCAGGAGGCACATAATGTTTGCTTGGCTCTCCTTTTTGTGATGTCAGCAGCCATTGGTGCTCAATTAATAAACTATTTTCATTAATATTTGCAAAATTATGGTATTCTAATTCCATGATTTCTTCTTCACATATTAGCTGAAATATTTCTATAAAGTCAAACTTTCTTTTATTACTATCTTGATAGTTAAGTTCACATAGAAAATACTTGACTTCTTGCCTTTATTTTTCAATGGTGATAAAATTTAAAAAAATTGTTAAGTAGTAATATGTTCTTGTGGATTTAAATATGATTTGTTATTAAATTTCTTGAATTTATATAATTATTAATGTTCAGATTGTCCCTTTTTTTTTTTTTTTGTGAAGAGGTGCAGGAACCTCTTTAAGTTGGCTTTTGAGTCCTGATGACATGACCCTAATAGTTTATGATAGTATGATAGTTTCCTTGCTATTTGGTATGATAAGATACTCAAGGCTCATTTTGTGTTTTCTTTTCTAGTCCTTTGAATCCTTTCAGTATGATATTTAGAGACTCCAATCTGGATTTAGAAATGCTAAATCCAAATTGTATTTATATATATACGTTTATGTGTATGGAGGTACATATCTATGTACATGTATATATCTATACATGTGTATATATACACACATTATATATAATAAGAAATATATATTTTGAAAAGGTAAAATACATTGAGTTCATACTAATGTTTCCAATTCAAATTTAGGAACACTGGTTTTTTAAATTTAATCTCTTCTATCTTACACCTATACTTGTTTCTCCCATGCTGAAAATCTTGGTTCTCAAGGTCATCATGAATGAGTGAATTAGAAATACCACATAATTTTTCATTTGTTTTTTGACATTGATGTAGCAGTCTTAGATTAGCAATAATAATACTGCCAGCATAGTGTGATCACTTGAAATTATTAAAACTTTTTTTTGAAAATTTATTTGTTCTCAAGTATATCCTCCTAGAAATATCAGCCAAATGATTGTCCTTAAAAGTCACTTAAAATTGCCTTCTCTGTGTGATTTTGCCACTAACTGAATACAGAATTACAGTTATTTTATTTTATGTTCAATTTTTGCTTTAAAATGGTTTTATAATTATTGAAAACACTTTATATGGCTCTGAGTCAAATATTCTAAACAAAGAGGATTCAATGAAGTTTAGTTTCTGTTTCTGAACCTCATCATTTAGATAATTATTTTTAATTTTATGTTTAATTCTTCTGTTGCCTTTTTGATATAAGCTAAGTATATAATCACATTCTCCCCTTTAGTGTCTTCCCTTTTCTTAAATAAATAGTTATAGACTCTACACAATTTCCCCACTTGCTTTTTTTCAGATGAATGTTTCTTTCATTATGTGGCCCATTTTATTTGCTTCTCTTTTCTATTTTTTTAAAGTAGTTTTTGGTATTTAGACAGTTTTTTTTTTGTTGTTGTTCTAATAGTTGCATTTGTATTAATAGTTAAAAAAAAGTACCCAGAATCAATTAAAATGGCCATATAGGACGCTCTTGAATTTTCTTCCTCCTATGGATGTATTGAATGTGCTGCTACACATGGAGCAATTACTTCTGAAAGAAATTTGGAAACTAGCTGAGCGACTCCTACACAGTAGGTGTGTGATAAAATGCTCACATTAAAATGGGTAAGAAAGGTTGAGACATACTCTTATCAAATAAGAAACTTGGATTTAAACTACATATTAGACTATGTAGACCTAATAGACATATACAGAACATTTTACCCAACAACATCAGAATATACATTCTTCTCAAGTGCACGTGGAACATTCTCCAAGATAGATCACATGTTAGCCCACAAAACAAGTCTTAATAAATTTAAGAAGATTAAATTATCTCAAGCATATTTTCTGACCACAATAGTATGAAACTAGACATAAATTACAAAAAGAAAACTGGAAAAATTCACAAATATGTGGAGATTAAATCACATGCTCTTAAACAACCAGTGGATCAAAAAAGAAATCAAAAGAGAAAGAAAAATAATATCCTGAGACAAATGAAAATGGAAACAGAACAACCCAAAACTTATGAGCTATAGTAAAAGCAGTTCTAAGAGGGAGGTTTATAATAATAACTGCCTACATTAAAAAAAGAGATCTCACAAGTAAACAACCCAACTCACAACTCAAGAATGTTACACCTTTACCACATTGAGACTGGTAGAAGAGGTGGAGATAGAAAGGGGCTGGTTCCACACTCACTGTGGCAGTTGAGAATTGAGAGGAATATCACAGATTTCAAGGTCCTCCCTGAGGATTGAGGCATCCCAGATTCACATGGGGCTCCCCAGCTTAGAGCACCACTTCCAGGAAATGGAACCCCACAACATTAAGCTGTAAAAATCAGCAGGGATTCTATCCATCTAGGTGAAACTGAAAGTTGCTGAGAACTCAGATATTCTTTTAAAGGGCGTGCACAGAGCCACATGCTCATAGGCATGTACCCTGGGCTCCAGCAAAGGGACAGTGGCTTGGGGGGCACCAGAGAAATACAAGGAGAAACTAAGTTGTATGGCTTCAGGGATAGAGCTGGAGAGAGCCACCATTGTCCCTGTGTCAAGCCTTTCTTCCACATGGCCAAATCAGAATCTGCATTAACCTGATAAGCACCACTTGCTCTACCTTGTTGACTCTCTGAGACCTTGCCTCACCCAACTGGCATACTGCCTGAGGCTCTTTCAGCTGTAGACAGCCAACCTTAGCCTGCATTGCATTCTTTCTTAATAACTCTCAAAAGTCTACAGGACTCAGGCAGGTGGCAGCTAGCCTCCGTGTACTCAGTGCCTCTTGCTGAGTGGTCCCAGGCTTGGTTCTGGTGCCAAATCAGAATCTGCACTAATCTGGATGAACTCCATTCACCCCACCCTGGTGACTCCCTGAGACCCCACCTCATCCAACTTGCCTACTACCTGGAGTTCTTTCAGCAGCTGTGCCTTACAGGAAGATGGCAGGTAGCAACTGACCTCAGGGTGCCCTGTGCCTTTTGCTGAGTGGCCCCAGGCTGGGTATGGGTCACAGACAGTTTTGGTTCCTAGAGTGGCCTCTCCTATAAACCTCCAGGCCCAGCACAGGGAACTACCAACTACAGATTGCTTTCTATCTTTTACCAGGTGGCCCTAGGCAGGTCACAGGCAGTGACTGAACTTGGCCTGCACAAGAGCCCCTCCTGAGAGGCTCCAGAACCAACACGCCCAGTGGCTGGCTTCAGACCACAACAGAGTACCACTTGATTAGTCTACAAGTGGCACATCCAAAAGGTGGTCTTGGCAGACACCAGAGCCCCACTGGGGTGAAACCTTCTCC
>NW_011888851.1:3275270-3298699 GCF_000151845.1 Pteropus vampyrus
TCTTAAAAGCAGCAAGAAAAAGGCAATTAGTTATATACAAAGGAGCTCTCATAAGACCATTGGGCTGATTTCTCAACAGAAACTCTGCAGGCCAGAAAAGATTGACACAAAATATTCAAAGTGATGAAAGCAGAGACCTATAACCAAGACTACTTTATCCAGCAAGGCCATCATTTAAAATTGGAGGAGAGATAAAGAGCTTTCCAGATGAAAAAAAAAAAAAAAAATAGAAAAGCTGAAGGAGTTCATCGTCACCAAGACAGTATTACAAGAAATATTAAAGGTACTTCTTTGAGAAGAAGAACAAAAATATGAATAATAAAATGGCAAAAACTATGTACCTATCAATAATCACTTTAAATGTGAATGGATTAACTGCTCCAATCAAAAGACATATAGTAGCTGAATAGATAAGAAAACAAGACCCCTACTTATGCTATCTACGAGAGACCCACTTCAGATCAAAAGACACACATAGGCTGAAAGAAAAGGAATGGAAATTGATATTTCAGGCAAATGGAAACAACAAACAAAAAGCTGGGGTAGCAATACTTATATCTGACAAAGAGACTTTAATACAAAGGCTGTAATAGGAGACAAAGGAGGACATATCATAATGATAAAGAAATCAATACAACAAGAGGACGTAAACCTGGTAAACATTTATGTACTCCAAATGAGAGACCTAAATGTATAAAACAAACATTGACTGACATAATGAGAGAGATCAATAGTAATACAGTCATAATAGGAGACCTTAACACCCTGTTGACATCAATGGATAGATCTTCCAGAGCGAAAAATAAACAAGAAAACAAGAGCCTTAAATGACACATTAGACTGGATGGATTTAATTGATATTTTTAGAGCATTTAACCCCAAAGAAGCAGAATATATGTTCATTTCAAGAGCACATTAGGCCACAAAAACAAATCTTAACTTAATAATAGTCATCCAAATTGGAAAGGAAGAAGGAAAATTATTATTATTTGCAGATGACTTGATACCATATAGAGAAAACCTTAAAGATTCTACAAAAAAACTGTTAGAACTTGTAAATGAATTCAGTAAAGTAGCAGAATACAAAATTGATATTTGGAAATGCCTATACACCAATAACAACTATCAGGAAGAGAAATTAAGAAAACAATTCCATTTATAATTGCATCAAAAATACATAGGAATAAATTTAACTGAGGAGGTAAAAGATCTGTACTTGAAAAATTATAAGACATTGAAGAAATAAAGAAGATGCAACTAAATGGAAACATATATCTTGCTCATGGGTAGGATGAATCCATACTACACAAAGTAACCAAAGATTCAGCTCAATTCCTATCAAAATACCAACAGCATTATCACAGAACTAGAACAAATAATCCTAACATTTATATGAAACCACAAAAGAGCCCAGATAGTCACAGAAATCTTGAAAATGAATAACAAAGATGGAGGTATCATGCTACTTGATTTCAAACTATACTACAAAGTTATAGTAATCAAAACAGCATGGTACTGACATAAAAACAGACACATAGATCAATGGAACAGAATAGATTGCCTAGAATTAAGCTCATACGTATCAATTAATCTATGACAAAGGAGGCAAGAATGCGTAGTTAGGTAAAGACAGTCTATTCATTAAATGGTATTGGGAATACTGAACAGATACATGCAAAAAAAAAAAAAAAAAAAAAAACTAGCCCACTTTCTTATTATACCATGTACAAGAAAAAACTCAAAATAAAGACTTAGATGTAAGACTCCAAATCGTAAAACTTCTAGAAAAAAATACAGCAGTAAATTCTCTGGCATTGTTCTCAGTAATATTTTTTTCTGATATATCACCCCAGGTAAGGGAAACAAAAGAAAAAAAAATAAACAAATGGGACTGTATCAAACTAAAAAGGTTTTGCAAAGCAAAAGAAACCATGAACAAAACAAAAAGACAACTTACTGAATGGAAGAAGATATTTGCCAACGATATATCCAATAAGGTGTTAATATCTAAAATTTATAAAGAACTCATACAACTTAACACCAAAAAGACAAAGTATCTGCTTTAAAAATGGGCAGAGGTTCTGAACAGACATTTCTTTAAAGAAGACATACAGATGATCAATAGACATATTAAAAAAAGATCAATGTCACTAATAATCAGAGAAATGCAAATTAAAACCACAGTGAAATATCTCTTCACACCTGTCATAATGGCTATCATCAATAAATCACCAAACAAGTGTTGGTGAAGATGTGGAGAAAAGGGAACCCTCACACACTGTTGGTAGGATTGTAAATTGGTATAGCCACTATGGAAAACAGTATGGAGGCTTCTCAAAAATTAAATATAAAACTACCTTATGACCCAGCAGTTCTACTCCTGGGTATTTTTTCTGAAGAAATATAAAACACTAATTTGAAAAGATATATGCACTCCTGAGTTTATTGCAACATTATTTACAATAGCCAATATATGGAAGCAACCTAAATGTACATCAATAGATGATTGGATAAAGAAGATTGATACCTATATTTAATGGAATATTACTTGAACATAAAAAATAATGAAATCTTACCATTTGTGACAACATGGATGGACCTAGTGGATATTATACTAAGAGAAATAAGTCAGGCAGAGAAAGACAAATACCATATGATTTAACATATATGTGTTATATAACAAACAAAGTAAATGAATCAACTAAACAGAAACAGACTCATTAGCAAACAGAGAACAAACTGATGGTTGACAGATGGAAAGGGGATCAGCGGTTGGGTGAAAAAGGTGACAGGATTAAGTACAAAGTAGTAGTTACAAAATAGTCACAGGAATGTAAAGCACAGCATAGAGAAAATATAGTCAATAATATTGTAAGAACTATGTATGGTTCCAGGTGGGTAGTAAATTTATCAGGAGGATCACTTCATAAGTTATATGAATGTCTAACCACTTTGCCGTACATGTGAAACTCATATAATTTTGAATGTCAACTGTAATTGAATAAAATAAAAATTAAAAAAAAAAAAGAACAAACTAAGACTAAAGTTAGTAGAAGGAAGAAACTGACAAAGATCAGTGTGGAAAGAAATGAAATAGAGACAAAAAAAAAAAAGAAAATGAAAAGGGTAGAAAGAAAGAAAGAAGAAAGGAGTAAAAGAGAGAAAATATCTGGTTCTTTTAAAAGATAAACAAAATATTTAAGTCTTTAGCTACACTTACCATGAAAAAAGACTCAAATAAATAAAATTATAAACAAAACAGGATACATGACAACTGATACCACTTAACACCAATGATTATAAGATACAACTATTAACAATCATACACCAACAAATTGAACAATCTAGAAGGAATAAATTCCTGAAAACATCAAACCTACCAAGACTGAATTATGAAGAAGCAGAAAGTCTGAACAGACCAATTACTTGTTAAGGAGATTGAATCAATAATTAAAAACCTCTCAACAAAGAGAAGTCCAGGGCCAGATGACTTTCTGATAAATTCTGTCAAACATTTAAAGAATGTTTAAATGTTTGAAGATTACTGTTGAATTGTACACTTGAAACTTATTGGATTTTGTTAACCAATGCTACCATAATAAAAATAAAAATGAAAAGATAAAAAAAGAAAAAAAAAATAATACCAATTCTCATGCTCTTCCAAGATCCAAGGGAACACTTTCGAGCTCATTTTACAAGGCTAGCATTACCTGAAACCAGGCAAGACAAGGAGTTTGCAGGCCAATGTCTCTGATAAAGATAGATGCAAAAAATTGTAAGAAACTATTAGCAAAGCAAATCCATCAGAATATTAAAAGGATCATACATCACATTCAAGTGGAATTTATTCAAGGGATGCAAGAGTGGTTCAAATCAGCAAATCAATAAAAATAATATATAATATTAACAACATGAAGGATAAAAATCGTATGATCATTTCAAAAGACACAGAAGTATTTGAGAAAATTTCACATCCTTTTATGATAAAATTCTCAACAAGCTGTGTATATAAGAAATGTAATTCAACATAATCAAGGGCATATATGACAAGCTCACAGCTAACATCATTTTCAAAGGCGAATAGCTGAAAGATTTTCCTTTAAGATCAGTAACAAGACAAAGATGGAGATTCAAAACAGTACTGGAAGTCCTAGTCAGAGCAATTATGCAAGAAAAAAGCAATAAAATGCATTCAAATTAGAAAGGTAGAAATAAAATTGTTTATATTTGCAGATGGCATGATATTATATATAAAAAACCCTAAAGCCAAAACTGTTAGAACTAATCAATAAATTCAATAAAATTGCAGGATCCAAAATCAATATACAAAATTTAGTTACATTTCTATACACTAAAAATAAATATCAGAAAGGAAAATTAAGAAAATAATCATAGTTTTACAAAGCATTGAAAAGGATAAATTACATAGAAATAAATTTAACCAAGGAGATGGTAGATTTATACACTGAAAACTTTAAGACATTGAAGAAATAAATTGAGGAAGATGTAAATAAATGGAAAGATATTTTGTGTTTGTGAATTGAAAGAATTAATGTTGTTAAACAATCCATACCACCCAGAATGATCTACAGATTCAATGCAATCCCTATAAAAATTCCAGTAGAAATTTCATAGAAGTAGATAAAATCATCTTAAAATTTATGAGGAACCATAAAAAACCCAAAATAGACAAAGCAATCTTGAGAACAAAGAACAAAGCTGGAGGCATCACACTTCCTGTAATAAAGTTAATGTTAAACTCCATTACAAAGCTATAGCAATCTAAACAGTATGGTATTGGCATAAAAACAAATGCATAGATCAGTGGAACAGAATATAGGCCCTAGAAATAAACACATGCATGTATGGTCAATTAATTTTTGACAAAGGAGCCAAGCATATTCAGTGGTAAGGATAGTTTCTTCAAAAAATGGTGGTGGGAAAACTGGATGGCCACATGTGAAAGAAGAAAACTGGACACCTATCTTTTGCCATGCACAAAAACAAACTAAAAATGTATTAATGACTTGAATGTAAGACTGGAAACCATAAAATCCCTACAAGAAAATGTAGCAATAAGCTACTTGACATTGGCCTTGGAAATGATTTTTTGGATTTGACACCAAAAGCAAAGGCAATGAAAGCAAAAATAAACAAGTGAGATTACATCAAGCTAAAAAGCTTCTATACAGCAAAGGAAACTATTAACAGAATGAAAAGGCAATTTATAAAATGGGAGAAAATATTTGCAAACCACATATACAATAAGGGCTTAACAACCAAAATATACAAGGAACTCATACAATTCAATAGCAAAACACAACACAACAAAACAAAACAAACCCAACTCAATTAAAAAATGAGCAAAGGACCAGAATAGAGGATTTTCCCAAAGAACATGTGTCATAGCCAACAGGTACATAAAAAGGTGCTCAATATCACTAATTATCAGGAAAATGAAAATTAAAATCACAATGAGTTATCACCTCACACGTGTTAGGATGGCTATTATAAAACATGTTGACTATAGTTGATAACACTATATTGTATAACTGAAGTTTGCTTAGAGTAGAATATAAATGTTCTAACTTCTCCCCTCATCCAGAATAAGGTAAGTATGTGAGGTGATGGATATGTTGATTGACTCAATGGGGTGGAATCCTTTCTCAATACATATTCATATAAAATCATAACGTTGTATACCCTTAGATATGTTACAATTTTATTTGTCAGTAATACCTCATTGAAAAAATACCCATTCCTTTCCTCCTTCCTTCCAGCCTTGATTGTTTATTGAGTCCCTACTATGAGATATATTGATATGAGCTAGTATTCTGCATCTTACAACAGCATTTCATTTAGGTTAATATCTCTTGTTCACAGTTAATAACAATAAGATAATCAGCAAGCTTATTCTATTTTTCAGATGGTCTCCTCATTTTCCTCCCAATTTTTAATAGTTGTATACTATATCTATATTGCTAGAGCACATCTCAATTACATACTACATTTTCTCTCTTACAGCCTTTATCATTGGACTACAAATGAATATGGTAGTTTGTCTTCTTCTGCTTGGATTTGGTATCTTAATTGCTATGTCTATTTTTAAGGAAGATTAAGAAGATTCAAAAACAATGGCACTCTCAATTCTCGGAATTTTCAAGAAGTCACTTGCATATGTAGTTTATTTTGCATATGCTCTATTATTTTGCATATGCTCTTTTATTTTCAATTCATGCTTTTGCTGGATTTTTTTTTTTTTTTTTTAGGAATGCATGTATTGACATTACTTCGGAAATACCTATTGTGGTAGCATTTTATACTCAGAGTTGAACAGAGCATTTCAGAAGAAATAATATTATAAAGTACTTTGAGCACTTATCACTAAATAAAGTATTATTTCTGTATTGTTTCCAATTTGTGTTTCCAGAAAATAATATATTCTTTGGGTATGTAAACATTAAATATGTAATTAGATATAAGGAAGAAGAGGAAGAAAAGGAGAAAAAGAAATTATGTTATACCAATAACATGTGCTTTACTCATGACTTTAAACTTTGGATAATTTATCAGTTCTTAGTACAGTAATAAAGTACTGAATTTAGGATTATTATACTTATAATGAGATTTCTTCCTTTAAGCAAATCTCTTATTTTAGAAGAAAAGTAAAACGTTAACTCTTAGGAATCATTATACAATAACTAAGAGAGCAATAAAATTTTATAGGAGTTGGACCAAGTCCAGTGACTTTCTGGTTTGTGAAATGTTCAGTGAAAATTGAATAAATGGCTCATGTTAAATGGAAGTTTAAGTAATAAAATGGGTGAGATGAAGAGATGAAGATACCCTCCCATCATGTACATAAAATTTTTGGTTATTGTTTGGTTATTGTTGCCTTATAGTGTTGTGCTCATTATAGGCATAGGCAGAATGATAACAAGGATGAACTTTTGGTGTGAAAAAAATATCCATGGCGGTAAGGCCTCTGGACTTAAAAAGAGTTTTGGATTAATATTATACTTATTGTCTCCTAATTAATTATTCTCATCTTTGCTCCTTTGGTGCTTAGAAAGAAAACTCCAAGTAGAGTAATGTGAACTACTATGTGGTAGGTCTTCCCATATAGCTAAGAGGTAGGCATGCTACATATATGTACCTTATTTGATATTACCACCTGTGAGAGGCAGGTGAGGAAAGTAATACATGGAGAAATTATATGGCTTGCTGAAGGTCACAGAAATAGTAAATTTTGGAGTCTGGGTTTGAACCCAGGTTAGTCTGACTCTGGAATTGTGCTCTTATGCACAGAGTGTTTTCTAAAAACCATGTAGTTTAATGTGGGGTGAAGCTTTTAATGGGATTCTATTCCTTCACAAGCAAAATTTCTTTTAGGGAGCCTGAGGGTGTATACACTGAGCAGAAAATAATTTTCTTGCTTGAGGATATCACAGTCCCCATTCAGTTGACATATAGCAGAGATCAGCTCAGTTGTTCAGCTGGCTAGTTCAGGAAGCTCTTCTAAGTTCCATACACTGTGCCAGACTTCAGGGACATCATCTCAGCCCTTGGATGAAGTGGAGGGGCAGGTTACATAAAGAGATGTGTACAAAACAAAGTACAATCTTAATTCTAGAGAATTGCCGAGGAAGTTTTGAGCTGCAAATTTGAAAGTTAGTAGCGGGGTGATGAGTGGTGTGAGGTTCTCTAAGTCAGCGGTCCCCAACCATTTTGGCACTAAGGACCAGTGCTACTATGAGAATCTAATGCCTGATGATCTGAGGTGGAGCTTAGGTGGTGGAGCTGAGGCAGTGATGGTAGCACTGGGGAGTGGCTACAAATACAGATGAAGCTTCATTTGTGGCCCACCACTCACCTTCTGCTGTGTGGCCCATTTCCTAACAGGCCATGGACTGGTACTGGTACTGGTCTGTGGCCTGGGGGGTTGAGGACCCCTATTCTAAGGGTAACCAACTCCTCTTGGTTTGCCTGAGACTTTCCTACTTTTGGTAGTGATGGTCCCACATTCTGGGAAATGTCTCACTCCGGGGCAAACTGAAATGGCTGGTACATAGAAGGGTTTTGCTCTTTCGGAAAATTAATTTCCCATTAGAAAACAAATGAATGCCTAGTTAATTCTACCAGACAAATCAACATTTATGATCATTCCCTCGAAATGATGGTTTAATTTTCTGTAGGCAAGATTTTGAGCAAGCTTGATTTGCTGCCTTATTCAAATTGTGAGAGTGACTCACAGAGAATTCAACTAGAGTTTTGTTTTTGTTACCAAAGCAAGAAGTCTGCCTGAATATCTCTCAGCATAGGAGGTAGATTTGCTGAAATCTGGAAGGAAAAAGTGATGGTTATGCCTCCTTGTTCTTCTAAAGAATGTATGGGTCACTTTTTAATGCCTGCATGCTCCTTGAAGGGCCCTTAAATTCTAATATTCATGAAAAGAAATAGCATAAGCTGTTTTGTGTTGGAATAAAAAGGGGAGGAGCTGGATGCTGAGGGGAAATGGAAGTTTTGTTTTGTTTCGTTTTGTTTTGAGGGGGTGAAAGAGTTGAGGAGAGAAGAGGAAGAACAAAGCTCAGGAACTGGGACAATTTAATTCTTGAACCCCATCTCTAAGTTAATTCTGAAATTGTTTGTGGTTCCAGAAGTGCTAAGGTCACTGATCCAGGAATAGGGCAGCATTGGGGGTCCTCTTATGAATGCCCTAGAGCAATCTGATTAGAGGACCCCTCCCAGTATCCTGTCTTGGAGACTTACTAGCAACCCTGGCTGTTCCAACATAACAACAGACACCTGGTCTGACCTGTTTCTAGAAGGCCCCTGTGAATCATTTCACTACCTTGTGAAGATAAACTTTAGCAACACCCCAGAGAGAGCACTTAGTGTCAATTGGACTCTCAAAGGGCTATAGAAGGTGCTTGGTTACCTGTAATCTAAGGAAATAAATGGAGCACCTCTATACATCTTGAGAGAGCTGTGGATAGAGGGGCATGGCTAACTGTTACACACTAAAAACTCTCAAGAATAAGGCAGATGAGTCTTTACATAGAGTTTCTGTGTTAGAAGTATATGGGAGACTAAAGTATTATTTCTGTAATGGAAAGAAAGAGTTGAAATTTTAGCTTTATTGTCCTCCAGCAGCTACTTACTTGCTCTGAGAAGTTGGTAATTAATTGAAACTCTCTAGTCTTTTTATTTTTTTTCCATTTGCGGTATGATCTCTTTGAACTCCTTTTAGTAATTCTTTCATTTTATAGTTGAGGAAGCTAGTATACTTCTGCAGAGGAGAATGATTCTTTAAAGTAAATATTACAATGAATTTTAACCTATTTGACTTTTTAGAAAATTTTCATCTAAACCTTCCACCTCATACAGCTTTGACCCACCCTTGGGATCTCAACTGACTGAATTCATATGACTAGATGTGTCCTGCGGATAATGCACAGAGCTTGGGGGAGCAAGTCTCAGCAAGAAGAGTTTCTTCTACTCACATGTCACGTGAGCCATGGTACTTCATTACCTTCACACTCTGGTTAACCTCATTAAAAATATACTGCCTAACTTATTTAACCAGGCAGGCCTCCAGGAAGTGATTTTTTTTCTCCCCTTAAACCATAGATTCATGACTAAATTTTAAAAGAAGAAAATCAGTTCCTTGCCAAGAGACTTTATGACTGTTACTAGTCAATAAACCAAGTTACTATTTAAAAAGAGTTGTTCCACACCTTTACTGGGAGAGCCATGGAATGTCCAGTCAATACACAGTCATTATTTTACAATTTTAACTCTAGCGACAATGGAAAAATTTCTGCTCTGCCATAGGAACATTATTACATTTTACTTAATTTCTCTATTGTATGACTGAAAAAAATACTATGTTAAGCTAAAGAACATTTAAAATAAGCACTTTAAATAAATAGGACATTTCTGTATAAAATTGTATATTTCATCTTTTGGAAAATAACTAGGCACAAAATGTTGGGTAGCTTTATCATTGAAATGTTGGAATGAAGAAAATCACAGAAAGACTATAGAGAAAAAGAAAACTGTTTTTTTCTTCTAAAAAATTCTATCAGAGGTAAAAATGATATGGTAGTAAGCTTCCAGTCCTGTGTTTTGCTTTATCAGAGGTATAAAAAACAGCAATGATAAAATATGTTAAAAATATGTTCTAAAATAAAATATAAGTTAAAAAAAAAAAGAATAAAGGGCAAGTTACTGATTCCTTCAACTAATTCCTAGGATATCCTCTTGAGTATTGTGCATGAACACACGTTCCCTTAATTTGTGTCTGTTTCAGATGTCATCTCACTTATAGGAGAAGAAATGATTAAAACATTGAAATGCCTTACTTTTTTTCCACTCATTGAGACATTTTCTTCCTAGATACACGTAATATCCAATTAAAAAAGAGACAAATAAAAATCAAGACTTGGGGCCAAGATCATGTAGAAAAATGTAGTAATATAAATTTTTAATTGATATTCCCAGTCCAAATATTTAAAAATTCAATTAGATATTAACACTTTTCTTTCAGGTAGTCTATCAAGAAACACAACGTAAATTAAACGTATAAGCATGTTGTTAAAAACTGTACAAAGATATTGAATATTCACTCATCTTATTTAAAAAGCTCTAATATATTTTTTTGCTGATAATGTAATTTATTGATATACTTATTATATGTATCAAATGCTATAGAAAGACCAAAGATTATATTAAAAAGGGCTAAATAATGATTAAAATTTTAGAAATGTTTTCTTAAAGAATCTAAGCGAAATCAGTTTTTTTCCAAGGGATACAAATTCTAAAAATATATAGGCAGAAAGAGTAAGTAAATTACAGTGTTCAGGACTTTTACTCCAGCCGTTTTGTTTTTCAGCACAGGACCACACAACGACCCTAACCTCCTGCAGGGAAAGGGAATGCAATTGTTTTCCAGCTTTGAAAACTTTTGAAAATGCTTTTAGTGATACAACTTCCATTTATGCACATATACCAAGAATAGAATTTAAATTCATTCAATGGAATCTTATGTTGCAATATGTATAAAATGCCTTGCAAAATAGTTTATGATGGAAAAAAAGCTTTTTAGTGGCAATATACAGATAAGCAGAAGTAATTTGGAAAATGCAAGTCAGATGACGTGCAAAGGAAAGTGTTAGTTTTGCTGACTCTACAAAAGTTCATTATACTTTATACTCCTTGAGGAAAATGAAAGTTCTGTAATATCTTTGATGAAGTGAGTAGGCCATAAAAGTGAAGAAAAGTGAAATGGCTTGAGTCTCCCTCCTTCCCTTTCTTCCTTCCTTCCCTCCATCCTTTCTTCTATCCTTCCCTTTCTCCCTTCTTCCTTCCTTTCTTTTTTGTTTCCTTCCTTCCTTTCTTCCTTCCTTCCTTCCTTCCTTCCTTCCTTCCTTCCTTCCTTCCTTCCTTCCTTCCTTCCTTCCTTCATTTTTGACAACCATTTATCAAGCATCTGTAATATGTTATGTATCATGTTAAGTCCACTATGAATGAAGATGGCTGAAGAACAGAATGTGTGCAAAGACAGAAAGAAGAGCTATCTAGAAAGATAGACTCTATGCTCTTGAGAGCACTGAATGTCAGGTTAAATTATGAAAATAGCGAATATTCACTTATTCATGGCTCTTCTAAATGTTTTACCTATTTTTACAATTAATTTTTTCAACTACCTTATGAAGTAAGTGCTGTATCATCTCCATTTTATAGGTAAGGAAACTGGGGCACAGAGAGTTTAACTTGCTCAAAGTCATAGAGAGTTACATGGCAGAGGTAGAAGTACAATTTTAGACAATCTGGTTTTCTGATGCATGTTTTTAACCATGATATCATGCTGTGAATTGATTTCAACTTTGTTTTGCAGGCAATCAAGAGCCATTTTGCTCTTAGACTTAGTTTTATTGTCAGCTTCCTCACCTGTAAAGTAAAGATAATAATAAAATATCTTCCACAGAGGGTTGTAATGAGAATTAAATAAGATAATATAGGAGAAAATGTTTTGAAAAGTTATAATGTGTCACATGGCATTATTGATATTACATTCTAATAGTAAATATAAAATAAGTATTCAAATAAATAAAAGCCTGGGTAGTCACTTTTTACCAATGAGCCCAACTCTCATTGACATCAGCCTAGTATTAGCCTTGATTAAATAGATTGAAAAAATTAGAGAAGGAAGAGAAAATGTGAGAGAGGGGGATAATGATGGCCTTGATGGCGACACTACCGAGGAAACTATGATCAATATATCAAATATTGTTGAGAGCTTATTTTGGTAATGGGCACTTGACCAGATTTTGATCAAGGTCTCTGTCCTCATGTGCTTACAGTCTGTGATCATAAGATTTCTACTGCAGTTCATGACTCACCAAAGGCTCTCAAAAACCTTTATTTAATTTGATCATATCATCCCTTGAAAAGCCTGTGTGGAGGTGAAATGATTCCCGTTTTCTAGATCAGGAGTTCTAGGCTCAGAGAGCTTGAGTGACTTCTCCATCATCACACAAGTAGAATCTAGGAGTCAGGACTCAAACCTAGATCTCTTGCTCTCTAGAACACCATTCTTTCTGCAAGACCTTTCTGTCTTATGTCATAGTAATAATAGAGCAGTCACTACATGCTGGGCATGGTTCTAAGGGCTTCACATAAATGAGTTCATTCGACACTTAGAGCAAACACAGGTTTATATAACCTGCAGGTTATATCCTATATCGAATACCACGCTGTCAGTTAAGGTAAGGTTATGTCTTTTGATATGCATTGGTAGACTTTTTTTTAGCCTGATATTTCCTCTGTGAGGACACTCAATTCTATGATTAATGAGTCTGCACATGAAATGAGGGAGTTTGCCTTGAGAAGAAAAGTCTTTCCAGAGAGGTCTGATAGTGGGAGAAACTGTACCTTTTTTCTAAGGGAGAAGGAAGGTTAGCATTGTCCACAGGTTGGAATCCTCTGCTGAAAACCATAGTTCTATGTTCTTTCTATAGCTGTAATAGCCTGTCTAGATTCCTACAGAGTTAATCTCAGGCTAAGTCTGCTTCTTTAGTCTGGCTCTTTCACAATCGAGATATGAGAGAGCTGACTGAGATGACTCCCTTTCCTGATAGACTAGCCTGGGTCAAGGCTAGAACATAAATAGCAGAAAATGAAATAAGTGAATGATAGCAACCAACTGGAAACATGACACCTGGCACACTTTGACCTTGTTATTGGTAAATGTTCTTTTTTAGAAACAGAGAATTGTTCAAGGGGAACAGCAAGAACTGACAATTGATAACAATTAAACAGTGATAAAGAGAAAGAAAGTTAAAAAATAAACTCTAGAGCATTTATATGAGGTCATCACAGGAGTGAAGGTCACAGCCTGTATTTAAGAGCAATGATTTTCCAAAGTCATTTAAAAGAAAAAAGGAACTATTGAGATATTTGATCATTTTTTCATTTAACTCCCCAACCCTGTAACTCTAGGACCTCAGCTATGGAATACGCATCCCAAATCAGGTGGCTCAAACTGGCCTGATGGTTCACCCCTCTTCTTCTGTCAATATAAAATAGAGAATTGCGTACTCATACACCCAGCAAAATGCCATGCTCTAAGTTTGAAGAATCAATACTCTGGTTTTTTTTTTTTTTTTGAATAGGACATCTTACTTTATTCCTAGAAGGCTTTTTATATGTGAGTGAGTGAGTGAGTGTGTGTGTGTATGCACATAGGGTGCTTTTTTTTGGTGGTGGAGAAGGTAAAAGGGATTTGGAGTTGGGATAGGGGTAAGGAAATCTAGTTCTCCACATGAGGGGTAAATTTTCATTTTCTCGATTCTATAATTTATTTAATTTCTCTAAGAACACTATCAGTGTTCCTGAGTAATCAAAGCAACCAATTAATTAAATTTTAGAAATGTTCAAATTTACTGACATTGGAAGAGAGAAGGATGAAAAAAAGAGAACGCTTTTCTTACTGAGCAGAAAAGCTTTTTTTTTTTTTTGAAGTTTTTGAAAAAGTGCTTCTGCGAATAAGCTGAGTGGGACATTGAGATATTTATTTTTAAAATTAAGACAATGATGCAGACATTTGACATAATTAATAGAGATATTCCCGGAGCCAAAATAATATTGGGTGCTGAAAGTGTTTTAAAATTTAAAAAAAGGAAAAAGAAAAGAAAGACTCTGAAAATACATTTTATTGGAGAGAACACTAAGCAAATTAATCAAGTAAAAGAACTTATGAATGCACTTCCATTTCCTCCGTAACAAATAACCAGTAATGAATTGTTAAAGCACAGTTGTCTTCCCTGGACTCCTTGTATGCCAAAGATTCACCATCCTTTTCTCTTGTCTCCTGACTTAATTACACAGTGTAGTAGATGGATGTTGCCTTTAACTTTCTGATGTCTTTTTCACCCTCTTTCATTATGTGGCATTAATGTAATTTGAATTCACCTCCAAGGTAGACTTTGATTTGCTATACCCAATCATAGAAACCCACTTCCTTTGTAGTGGTTGCTTTGAGAAACCAGAGGTAAGCCAATCATTTCATGACTTTTCTCTGGAGCTAGTTATTAGTTCAGTGTTGAACTTGTGATCTCCTCTGTCCCAATAAGATTGAAGAGGGACTTTGTTCCATGACTGATAAAGAAATGCACTTTATTTTCCTCTACGTATAAAAAAAGGGAGCAAGTAGCCTTGTTTGTCATTGGAAATTATCTTTTAGTCAGGAGGTTGGAGAGAAGAAAAGAATGTAGATCCTTGATGACACCATTGACTTGTTTGATGAACATACCGTGATGTCTGCTCTTCTCTGGATATCCACTTATTTGAACCAATACATTTTCTTACTGACTTTCAGGTATTTGTTTCTAAAAATATTTTTACATATGTAAATAGTACAAGTCTTCCTCTCTTGGTGATGAACATAGTGGATCTAAAGAGGAACATAAATTCATGCAACATTCACACTATTTTCTGCAACAAACAAACAAATAAATATAAACTAAATTTTTATTTTAATTTAAAATTTAAATCATTGCACATAAAAAATTTCACTGTTAATACCGGAGAGTAGGGACAATATCTAGGACATCTTTGTGTTCTCAGTACCTAATATGGAAATTGAATAAGTAAATTGTGTCTCTACTAAATGTAGTTTAACTAATTAATATAATATTTATGTTTATTTATTTATATAGCATGTATTAATTCAGTGGTTTGCAATCTCTGGAATTATAACATTTTGTTGTTTGATTTTGAGTACATGGAACTCTCAATGAGTTCACAGCCTAGTAGGGGAGATAGATAGAAATAACCATTTATGATATAAAAGTAGTAGACTTAGAAATAAAATGCTTCTAAGGCATGGAGGAAGAGCGCCTGGCCTGATGGTAATGTGATCTTATCGAGGAAATATTTCTGAATAACTACCTTCTTAAGAGGCAAACTTAAGAGTTTGCCTGGCAGGCATGAGGGCTGGAGCAGTGAAGAGAGGACATTCTAGGCAAAAGGAATAGCATGTGCAAAAACACGGTTATGTGGAAAATAAATGATGACATGTTTAAGAAAGTCTAAGCAACAGAATGTTTCTGGAGAGGAAGAGAAAGGAACCAATATTTGCTCAGCAACTAAGTTGTGTTAGAGGCTAAGCAGGGCTTACACATATGATCTCATTTAATTCTTACAACAAACATTTTGTAGATTAGAAACAGGAGGCTCAATGGGCTGGGTGACCTGATTGTTTCTACACAGCTAGATAACAGTGAAGCTAGGATTTGAATTTGGGTTAGTCTGGAGCTAATATCCAAGCCTTTTTCATTAAAATGTGATGCCTATCTGAATCATAGGGCGCATGTAGGCCACAGCGGGAGATAAAGCTTCAAATTTAGAGAATGCTAGAAAGGAGGAGCTTTCTGTTTCTTACAAAGGAGTTGGGATCTTATACAGAGTGAAGATGACTAATAGGCAATTGAAGACACAAGGCTAAGATGATTTAGCCAGTGACAAAAAAATTGGCAGTTACCCTATTGGTTGTATTCATCACATATGTAGAGTCAAAATCATCCAATGATAACTTTGGGTGTGATGGGAGAAGGCCAAACGAAGCTTTGGGAAATGTCAATATTTAAAGGATTGTTATGGAAAAGAAGCCAGAGAAGGAAGGAGACTGAAAATGAACACCTAGAGAGTTAAAAATAAAATCAGAAAATGGTGGTGTGATAGAAGCCAAAAGAGTTAAGAATTTCATTCTAGAGGCAGTAGTGGAGTATCAAATGCTTCAGGAGAAGGTAATAGTTAATTATGCTTTAATAATATAAGTTCCTTACCCCTATGCCTATTGTAATTGTGAGAAGTAGGTGTAATTAAAAGGCAGCTTCTCACTCAAATCTATAAAAACATTCTTCAAAGAGTGGTCACCCAGTGGGAACAAGATATTCCAGGAAACATTGATATTTTAAGTCCTATTGGAATCTCAAAGTTGGAAAAGACCACGGAAGTCACCTAGTCTGTCTTATGTGATGGATGAACTAGTTGTATCCTGTGCCAACACTTGCCCATCCAAGTGTACAAGAGGCTTATTCTGATATCAGTGAGGTTAGAAGCCTATAAGACACCTGACTTTTTTTTTGTTTATGTTAATCATTTTCTCTTCATAATGTTTCACTAAAAACAACAATGATGATTCACACACTTGTATCAACTTTATGATATTTTACAGGTTTCAATAAACTTTCACACATATTTATCATTTGTTTCCATAAGCCTGTGAATAGGCAGAGGAATTAAGTGTCCACTTTACAGATGAGCAAACAAAGGCTTAGTGAAGTTAGTGGAAATTAACCTGAGGGTTCCTTGGAAATAGATTAATGAGGCCAGAAGAAAAAATTAGCTCTGATTTCGCTTAATCACAGTAGCATTAGTGGATGATTATATAAACTTGGATACTGGCCTCTTCACTTTTTTTCATGTAAAGCTTGTTTCTTTGATTCTGTGGTAATCCTCAAAAGTATGTTCCAGATATACATTATTTCTGGATGAATCTAAAAGTAAAGATGACTCATAAACAATGGTTCTTCTCATGTTGATTACCTGGCATTTGGACCACATTCTCGAACTTGCAGTGAAGATTAAGAAATAAGTGTTGCTAATTTAAGTGGGTGAGCTCTCCTTTATAGCTGGGTCAATTGGTGGCATGATTCTATTTTCACAGCACTTAGACGAGAGATTAAATATTTATCTGGGTAATTTAACCACTATAGAAAGTCAGTCTGGATATTTCGGGCCTGTTGAGTTGATTTTCTTTTTGCCTGAATTCTCAATACAGCTCTCTGTCCTGGTCAATTGGCAAGAAAACTGCTGAGCTTGCCCTTCACTGTGTGCTGGAGAGAAGGTGCTGCACAACATGGACATCTCGTGTCCCACAAACGAAACAACTCATGAAAAAAAAAATCATACCCCAAAATAGACATGATTTTTTCTTTTTTTTTTCTTCTATAATCTAAGAGCAGTGTTGGAGTTATATTTCAAGTTTTGACATTTAGATGCCTAGAGATACATTGAATTCATGACTTAAAAAAGAAAAGTGTGTAGAAATGTAACTTCTGTGGATAGGAGCCTTCTAATAAACTTGTCTCAGTGGATGTATTTGTGGTTTATAAGGTGTTTCTGATGGTTTTCACTGTGGGTCTTTTGCTTTTGCTTTGTCTATTCTTTTTCCCTTTAAAGACAGTATTCAAAGGAAGAAGGAATATATCTGTGACAAGTTTGTGATGTGTCAATAATCTTATACATAAAGAGGTTTGATTTTTCTGCCAAGGTCATGCTATCATGTCCTTATTCAACTGGTCCATCGAACATATACATACACAGAGAGAAAGAATTAGAGAGAAGAGGAGGAGGTTGTATGTGATTCCTGTGTATACCATGAATAAAAGGAATGAATTACTAAGGCCTCTCTTGACTATTCTAATTCTCATTACCTTTACCTTATCCTTCTATGGACGTGCATGATGAAGATCATAACCTTTATTTAGATAGGAACACACTGCTTTCCCCTCATTCTGTTTTATCTTGGATTAACTCTTTGTCCTTTCCTTGACTCCCCCTTCCTCTTTCTTGTAAATTCAGCACCAGTAAATGTGACCTGCTGTTGCTCTCATTCAAGTAACCTTTTTAAGTACCTACCCACAATTTGGTTTCACTGAGTAGTTAATCTGGATGAGGAAATATCTACAAGGCTACTTGGCAAGACATGAAATTTTCCATTCTTTTTGAAAACTAATGAAAAGGCAATTGTTGCCTCACACTGTTCTGAGTATTTCACAAAGAACTGCTTTCTAGTTCCTGAATGGAATCCTGGCTTCTGCCTTTTATCCTCAGCCACTCCCTGACTTCTTGGCCTGATGTTATCTGGCTAACTCTGAACCAAATATATCTTTGGGTCTTAAGGAGGGATTACATTTCTCGATTTGGAGTAGCCATCAAGTGAGATACAAATGAGTCTGAGAAGATTCCTAGTTTCTAGATCTCCATTTAGTACTGTGTCTTGCATAAAGATGTAAAATAGCATGAGAACATGTATTGAGTGCTTACTGTATACCAGGAGTGGAAGGATATAGAAGTAGATGAGATGATCCTGCTCTTTGTAAAAAACTCCCTGTCTAGTAATTGAGACTACCATATAAACAAATTTGGTAATTTCAATTTGTGAGACTTTCAAATCCAAAGAAGCTCATGCTAAGTATAGAGATGGCGAAGAAGAGTCTGTAGCTAGCTTTGGCAGTGATGGATGCTGAACACTTTCTAGAAAAGTTAAGCTCTCAGCAAGATGTTGGAAGACGATAAGAATTGTCAGATTGATAATAGGAAGAGTGGAGGTGGGGTTGTAGGGAAGAATATGGAAGGAAATGAGATTTAAAATAAAGGCTTGGGCCAGTTTAATTATAGGTCTTTGGGGAACGTGTGACTAGATATGTAGTTAGAAACACCATTTTGATTCTGCCTAGATGATGGATTTGAATGCAAGTGCTGTGAACAATTAGATATTTATTTAAACTAGGGGTTGCGAAAATACTGCCAGGCCAAATCTGACACAGCAACAATCTGTTTTTGTAAATAAATTATTCAAACAATTATATCTTTTTGTTTATGTGTTGTCTATAGCCACTTTCATGGTACCAGGACAGAGTCGAATAGTTGCAACACAGACTGTATGGCCCACAAAGAAAAAATATCTACTATGGGACCCATTACAGTAAAAATTTGCTTACTTAAATAGTGAAATAATTAAAATAATAGAAGGTGATGGTTTGAACTAAAGCTGGAGTGGTGGGAATAGAGAGGAGTAGGTGGTACAAGAGCTATTTAGGAGGAGATGAGGATAGGTTTTGATGTGTGATTGAGATGAAGGACAGGGCAGAGATGTGAGAGATAAATGAGTCTGGAAAGATTCCTAGTTTCTGGATCTCCATTTGGTTCTGTGTCTTGCATAAAGATTAAAAATAAGCTGTCTTTTTCTTCAAGGAGCTTCACATCCAGAAGGAGAGTTAATATGTATACATAAAGATAACAATCTTTAATACAAGATTGAAAGAAATGACATCAGATAGATAATAGGGGGAGTGGAGATGGGTTTGTAGGGAAAAATATGGTGGGAAATGAGAAATTTCAGGGAAGAAAGAAATGATGTTTAGATGAAAATTTAGTGAACGCTTAAAGAAAGAGTAATAGTTTGAGTTTTGAAAAATAGGAAGAATTTAGACATAGGATAGGAGGAAAGGTGTCCTGGTGAAAGAACATGCAGGAGCACAGATAGGAGCTGGATACTAGGTGGGAAAAAGACAGAAATGCCAACTTTAGGAGCTTGGACTTTATAGGCAATGAAAATCTGAGAGTTTTAAGCAGAAGAATGATAATATTAGAGCTGTACTTAAGTTACTCTGTCAATGAGATTAGAGTCACTAAATAGAAAAGAGACAAAAAAAAGAAAAAACAAAACAAAACCCTAACCTTTGTCTTTCAAAGTTTAGCTTTGCTGACCCTCTCAGCAAATATTTGTCCTTTCTTTATGTTCCCATCACACCCCAAAACTCCTTGAATCAGAGTGCTGATCATTCTGTGTTGTAATTGTTTACTTGCCCACAGAAAATGACTATGACATTCTTAGAGGAAGTATAGTTTAGTGGTTAAAACCTGTCTGGGTTTGACTTTTATATGACCCTACCCTCTGTAGGTCTTTGTGTTCTCATCTGGGCATAATAATTGTAACTACTTTTACAATTAAAAATGTAACTTTGTTGTGATTATTAAATGGGTAAATGTGTGAAAAGCACTTAGAACACTGGCTGGCCAATCAATGTTACTGATTATTATTTCTGATGCCTAGCTCAGTGTTTGGAAACTAATTAGGATTTTTTTGAATGAGTGACTTTATGTGCCCACAATGAGCCAAACATTTTGTATTGGTTATTTTGGATTATCCTCACTACACTTCTGTGAGGAAGATATTATTTCTAATTTTAGGGAAGATAAATGAACTCTGATGGTAAATGATAGAGCCAAGATGCAGATAGAGACCTACCAAGCCCTATTTAATAGAGAGCTGATAGAGGGGAAAGAATTTAAAGAGATGAGAGTAATGGATGGACTTAAGCCGTGGAGGAGATGGGAGAGGGACTAGATCAAAAGCATGAGTCATCTTTGACTGCTTTCTTGAGATAACTATGGAGGGTAAGTACAAAGTGAAGTGGAGGGAAGCAAAATTGTTAGCTGAGTAGAAGTGGCAAGGCTGGGAAGATGCTAAAATGGGAACTAAAGAAGATTCCAAGTTCTTGAGCTTAGGTGACTGGAGGAATGATGTTGCTATTTGTAGAAATAGAAATGTACAGATTTGCTTTTGGAGGATGAACTTGAAAGTTTAGGTTTAAATATAAGTAGTTCGATACTCCTAAAACATCGAGCAATTAGTTGAAAATGTGGCCCTGGAGCTTGGGTGACAGGTGAGAACTAGAGTTAAACATGTGGAAGTCATCTATCTAGAGGTGAGGGTTAAAGTCATGGGCAAAGCACAGGGTTAGTCAGCCCTGCAGGCTGATTCTTGACTCATCCTGGGAAAGGGTTAGCCAACTAGGATCTTGTGCCCATCCCCAATACATATTTGTAAGCTGATTTATAACACTGGATTTTCTCATTGGTCAATAGAGACATGGCAAGTGACCAGTGTTGAAATGATCCTCTCTCAGGATCTTTCTGCATGAATGAAAAACAATGGCTAAAGACAGGTAAAGCTGTCTAACAGGGAAAGAGTTAGATGAGAGGAGTGAAGGTGGGCCTTAAAACGTCAACTTCTTAGCCTTTGGTGCTGGTTATAGAGCCTAACCTCTTCTGTCTCCACTAGGCTTTAGAAATGAACTGAATCTGCTTAAAACCACCCCCCAGAGAATCTAATGCAAGTAAACTTATTTGGTCAGAGAGTCATAAACACATCATAAAATCTGACCTTTCCAAGAGGGGATTATCTGTAAATAACTGTGGTTATCCTCTGGGATGCTGGGCATAAGCTTGGTGGAGGGGCAGAAAGGAGAACTATTTCCTCAGCAACCTGGGCATTGCTCCAAGAGATGAACAGCATAAGGGCTTTATGGAGGCTCAAGTATAAGCCCTTGTCGTAATATACCCGTTTCCCTCTGGCAGGGCCACAGCTGCTTTGCTGGGGCTTCCTCTGCTTTGCTGAGCAAAGGAATGCAGCTACCAGAAAAAGAATATTCAGATTTCTGTTTCTAAATATGTCACCGGTAAAGCTCATTTTAAAATATTAATTGTGGCAACATTGGAAACGTATAAAAGAGCTGACAATCATGCTTGTTCAGACCACAGAAGGTTTAATTTCAAAATATGGTTTTGAATTGCTTTTCCTTTCTTCTTCCTGTAAGCAGTGGACTCATCCAAATCTTTTCTTTTGAATGAAAGAAGAGTGCCTGGTGATGTCCATTCAGTGTCATTAATGTGGAGGAGGTGAGTGATATGAGGGGGGCTTATATTATTTATGATGAACCCATTCGTGAGCCAAGTGAATTTCAACAAGGCCTTCCAGCTGATAGTGAGGATATAAAAGGTACAGAGTGGAGACAATGGAAACCCAGTGGAGTGGTTGCTGACAGATCCACTCTCTTAGATTTTTAAGATAAGAAAGAATCTACCCTGTTTTTTAAGACTTGGCATGCAGTGATCAGCACACAGTTATTTAGTAACCTATGTCTATGAAACCTTTCCTTGTTTATTAAATCTGTACTTCATTTCTCTTTAGAATTTCTATTTAATAATCACATATATCAAGAATTGGTCACTCTGCCTGACATCAATTTATACTACAAAATGTCAATAATCAAAACAGGATGGTATTGGCAGAAAAACAGACACACAGACCAATGGAATTGAGAATTGAGACTCCAGAATTAACCCCCTGCATATGTGAGCAAATATTTTTGACAAAGGAGCCAAAAACATATAATGGAGAAAGAAAATCCTCTTCATAGTGGTGCTGAAAAAATTGGAAAGCCACAGGCAAAAGAATGAAACTAGTCTGCTATCTGTCACCATACACCAAAATTATCTCAAAATGGATCAAAGATCTGAATGTAAGGCCTGAAACAATAAATTGCATGGAAGAAAGCATAGGTGGTAAACTCAGGGACCTTGGACTTAACAAAGATTTTATGAATTTGATCTCAAAGGCAAGGAAAGTAAAAGCAAAAATGAACGAATGAGACTATATCAAACTCAAAAGCTTCTGTACTGCAAACAAAACCATCAACAAGGCAAAGAAGCAACCATTCGAATGGGAGAACATATTTGCAAATGACACCTCCAATAAGAGCTTAATTTCCGAAATATATAAAGAACTCAAACAATTCAACAACAAAAACTCAAATGATCCAATTAAGAAATGGACAGAGGACCTGAGCAGACACTCCCAAGGAGATATACAAATGGCTAACAGATGTATGAAAAGATGCTCAACTTCACTAACTATTAGGGAAATACAAATCAAAACTACAATCAGATACCATTTCACACCTGTTAGAATGGCTATCATCAACAAGATAAGTAATAACGAGTGTTGGAGAGGTTGTAGTGAAAAAGGAACCCTCATATACTGCTGATAGGAATGTAAATTGGTACAGCCACTCTAGAAAACAGTATGGAGATTCCTCGAAAAACTAAGAATAGAATTACCACATGACCGAGAAATCCCTCTTCTGGGTATTTACCCAAAAAACTTGAAAACATTTATCTTCAAAGATATATGCAATTCATTGTTTATATTAGCATTGTTCACAGTGGCCAAGACACAGAAACAACTGAAGTGTCCATTGATAGATGATTGGATCAAGAAGATGTGGTACATA
>NW_011888851.1:3299756-3301532 GCF_000151845.1 Pteropus vampyrus
GTCTCCACCACTAACAACCAGCATAGGTCATCTCCGTAAGCTTCAAGTGTCTTCATCTGTGAATCAGTAGTCATGATAGGACAAGGGGAGCAACTATATTCACTATCATACATCCTCCAGTTAATATAGTGATTAGGAAAAAGTAAGCTCTAAATAAGAATTTATTGCATGAACGCACAAACAAATGAACGATCCCTCAAAAAGTTGTTTGATGGTTGAGATGATGACCCCGAAACTCCTTAATATTTGACACATTTTAGGTGCCCAGTAGTTGCTTTTCTTTGCCTCCTCCTTTCCCACTGCCCTGCAGACACAGACTTCATAGATGAGGACATGAGACCAAGAGAGGGCAAATAACATTCTTAATGTTATAGAGCCAGTTTGTAACCATGCTGACAATTGAAGCTAGTTATTTCAGCTCCAATTGAGCCTTAGCTGATAAATTATTATTATAATCATTTGCTAGAATACCTACTGAGTTCTCTAAATTCTTGGAAAGAAAGTTCTTGCATCACTGAAGTATAATCGAGCCATATTTAAATTAGCTTTAATTGGGCACCATCTGGATGCACTAAGCACAAATTCACAGGCCTGGAGCAATAATGCAAGTGCCCTGCCCTGCCAACAAGAGGTTCTTAAAAGGGCTTTTGGGAAGCATTCTGTGGGGGCAAACTGACATATGGCACTCTTTCCAATGTAACATGCAGACACTTCAGATAGAAGGGCTGGTAGCACAACATAATGGTTTGGAAAAACCAGATATTCACATGGCAAGAGGCTGGGTAAACAAGGATGCACCCCACTAAAGATCTTTCTAGCTTTGAGTTTATAAACCCTAATTGTACATCAATGTATTCACCCAAGTATCATAAACTCATAACATTTGGGAAGGTGGAATCACTTCTAAGAATTTTCTAACCATTAACTTTAGCAACAAATCGAGTAGTAAATGTCAATGCTCCTTTTCCCTGCCTAAGATCCTGTTTCCTTCTCATTTCATTTTAGTATTTAGTAGTGCTTCATGATTTATATATGTTAGTAAACCAATTTTGAGGGCAGAGACTATGTCTTAAGCCCCTATTATACCCACCCTGTTATACCTTCCATATAGCAGATCCTCAAAAATGCATGTTAAACAAATGAATATATATTACAGCTAAAGGGAAAAGAGGGCAGGTCTAACATTTACTGATCACCTATTATTTTCTAGGCACTGTACAGTGTACATTACAGGTATTATGTCATTTAACCTTTGCAAGTAATTTGCCCAATGTCATGAAATTATTAAGTGCCTGAGAATGGAGTCAACCAAGGTTATGTCTGATTCCAAAGACTATGCTCATTAAAAAAAATCTTTCAACAACCATGAGAATGTACCTTAAAGACCTTTCACTACAGGCAGTGTAATTGACCAAAGAGCCTGGCAGTGTTTATTGAAGACCCACCTGCTTTTGTCAGTTGTATTCTGACAACTATGTCCACTTTTACACAAAGGCCATGCCTCCCACGGCTGTTCCCAGGCAGTAAATGAGGGCGGCAGGAATGATGATGCAGGCTGACTTTGGTTTAAGGATAAAACTTCCTTACACTGCATGGCAAATGAGATTGTTTTCACTCAACCTTCTATCCAGTCCATCTCTCTTTCACTGGAGTCAGACTTGCATCATAATCTGATGGCTCTTCCAGCCCCCTCCCATTCCCTTTCACTTTTTCCCTCGTAGGTATTTCCCCTAATAAGATGCTTGCATATTTGCTCCATTCTTGACCACTGCTTTT
>NW_011888851.1:3301582-3327716 GCF_000151845.1 Pteropus vampyrus
TCATTTAACCTTTGCAAGTAATTTGCCCAATGTCATGAAATTATTAAGTGCCTGAGAATGGAGTCAACCAAGGTTATGTCTGATTCCAAAGACTATGCTCATTAAAAAAAATCTTTCAACAACCATGAGAATGTACCTTAAAGACCTTTCACTACAGGCAGTGTAATTGACCAAAGAGCCTGGCAGTGTTTATTGAAGACCCACCTGCTTTTGTCAGTTGTATTCTGACAACTATGTCCACTTTTACACAAAGGCCATGCCTCCCACGGCTGTTCCCAGGCAGTAAATGAGGGCGGCAGGAATGATGATGCAGGCTGACTTTGGTTTAAGGATAAAACTTCCTTACACTGCATGGCAGATGAGATTGTTTTCACTCAACCTTCTATCCAGTCCATCTCTCTTTCACTGGAGTCAGACTTGCATCATAATCTGATGGCTCTTCCAGCCCCCTCCCATTCCCTTTCACTTTTTCCCTCGTAGGTATTTCCCCTAATAAAATGCTTGCATATTTGCTCCATTCTTGACCACTGCTTTTTAGAGGATCTGATTAACACAGCTCTAAATACTTTTTCCACTGCGCACAATTGAGATTCATAGTTTATGGTATTTTTCATCAATTTCCCTCAAACATTCCTAATGTTAGAAGAGAATAAATGTATGCTTTCCACCCCTGGTAGCCTGGGGCATGTAATAAGTACGAGATTATAGGAAGCTCATGCTTTGTTTCATTATTTCTTGTCCAATGTCTGTTTTTACTGTGAGATAACAAGCCCTGTGAAGTCAGCGTCTGAAGCTGTCTCGTTCACTGCCATATGCTCATTACCTAAGATAGGGGCTGGTGCATAGTAGGTGCTCAGTAAATAAAGACAAGATGAATGGAAAAATCCTAACAATTATTTTTCTATTCAGTAATTTAGTCATATTTGTTTGATTTTTTTTTAAAAAAGAAAACCTTTTATCCTCAGCAAAATTGAGGTTTAAATGCCATTTAAAATGTTATATTTAACTGTTACTCTTTAGCATATCAGCATATACCCTGGGGGTAAAAATATCCCTGTTCTAAAGTTATAGTTAACTCATTTGCCCAAAGGTAAACATTAGAGAACCTAGACCTTTCAACTGCTAGTTCAAGGTGTTTTCCTTTCTATACACCATGTTCTTTTGTATTTATATCTTACTATTCCATTCCCATTCCAGAACTTTTCTCCCACTTTTCTATTGTAGGCATTCCTGCTGTAATTAACTTTACCTAGTTTGTTATTTTTCCTTGTATACATTTTGTTCCCTGTTAACTTTGTATAATTGATGATTACTCCAATTCTTACTTTTTTATTTTAGGATTGTTTGGAAATTTGGGGAGGGAGGACTGCATCCAATCCTTTCCATGGTTGGGCATTTTCTCTTGCTTGTCTCTGATTCACTGAGCATGGATATTTCACTCTGTCTTTTTTCTGCTGAGGATGGAGTTTTGTTCTTCTTAAGTTGTGGAGAAATGTCTCTTCACTGTGCAAGTGAGTCATGCTAAACAGTAGTGTTTAATTACTCTTCTTCCTCCCTGCAGACCTGGCAGATGGAGACACTCAAAATTTCCTCACCCTCGCTTATCTGAAGTGTGCTCTACATTGACTACTTCATCTTTCTAGTTTTGGCTAAAATCCTCCTTGCAGATGTACATGACTCCCTTCGTTTAGTACCTCATCCAATTTATCAATTACTCCTGTTGGTTCTACCCTCAAAATGTGTCTAGAAACTGGTCACTTCTCATTACCTTCCTTGTTACCTTCCTGGAACAAAACCTAGCTTCAGCTCCCATTATTGCAATAGCTTCTCAACTGGTCTCTCTGCTTCTACC
Source organism: Pteropus vampyrus (assembly GCF_000151845.1). NCBI lineage: Eukaryota > Metazoa > Chordata > Mammalia > Chiroptera > Pteropodidae > Pteropus > Pteropus vampyrus. Next base: position 3,303,435 of record NW_011888851.1, read on the forward strand.
TTTGGCCCCTTATGGTCTGTTCTCAATACTTTTAGAATGGAAAGCAGATCATATTACTCTGCTCCAACCCTCCACTGGCATTCTAAAGAATCCAGAGTAGATGTTTGAGTTTTTAGAGTAACCTCCTAGGTCCTACTCAACTCTCAGATCTCATTTTACTCTGCTTCAGCCACGCTGCTTCCTTGCTGTTTCTCAAAAGTGGCAGCTATGTTCAAGCCTCAGGTACTTGACGCATACTGTTCTCTTTCCTTGAAAGGTTCTGTCCTTAGATATCTGCGTGGCTTGTCCCCTTACTTTTTTCAGGGCTCTGATCAGATGTCATTACCTCAGAGAAGGCTTCTTTAGCCACCTAGTTAAAATTGTAACGCCTCTCCTGACACTCTTGATACCTTCTCTGTTTTTTGTTTTTGTTTTTGAGTTCCTCTTTATAAACATGAACCTGATGATCACCTGAAAAATTATATATTTTTACTTATTTAGGTTTTTTTAAGTCACTCTCCTCTCACTATAATGAAAACCTCACGAGGGCAGGAAATTTTTTGTTTGATTACTGCTGTGTCGTTGGCACCTGGCATGTAGTAGGCACTCAATACATACTTGTTGAATGAAAAAAAAAAAGTTCTACTTCTTTATTCATCCTTCCAGTCCCACTTTAAATATGAAACTGTTACCTGCTTTGTGAAGCCTTCCCAGAAGCATAATTACCCACTCATCCCCGCCTTCTACATGGAGCACTTTGGATACACGTGCTTTGTAGCATTGGCTATGCTGTACATTTCCATGGCATTTTTTTTTTTGTCCTAAATTAGGAGGAACTCAAATGAAAGGATGGTAATTTATTAATCTCTGAACCTCTGGCATTTAGAACAAGACCTGACACATAACATTCAATAAATACTTGTTAATTGAATGAATTAATGAATGAGTGGCCCAAGAGAACACAGCCATCAGCAAATATGTTTGCTACTTCAGATTGGTAACTGGTGCACAATTATTATCATCATTGTTGGTGATAATAACAATGGTGATAACAGAGTCACCCTGAGACTAGAATGGGGCATCTCCAAAATTTCCTTGAAAGAATATATAATTGTGTTTTAGGTTCTTGGCTTCTGTCTCATTTTGGCAAAGGATTAGAGAGCTGAAAATTGGTACCACTGGCTCAGACAGTTTTTCACTAAACTGATGAGCATATCTAATGAGGCAAAACTGGAAACCTTGATAAAAATAGTCAAGATAAATCAATCATTATCGAGGTTGGTCAAACATAAAGGCATTAACAATATTCCTAAGATTACCCAGGTCTGACAAAGAAAGCAACTTGATTAGTATGATTAGATTATTCTAGCAAGATTTTTCTCTTTTTATTATTTTGTTTTTAAAGAGAAGCATTTCTCTAAAGAAATAAAGCTTTGGAGGACTTTTCCTGGTATTTTTCTATTTATAAAACAAATCTATAGGCCTAGAAAACATATACAGTGACATATATATTTAATGAGTCTTCAAAGTTACTATTGTATAATCAAGGCTAGGGAAATGAAGTGTTGTGTTATGATACTACTAAGAACCTTAGAAAATTTGACAGAGTTTGCTACTATCTCTGTGGCAATGTTAATGTAACATGTCTATCTGTCAAAAGTTGGCAAAAATGTTAGTGCAGTATTTTAGCAAAAGTGAGCTTTTTAGGAGAGGGTAAAAAGTGCCATTTTGATTTTTGTTTTACAATAGGAGTACATATATACTTGTTTTTGGCAACGCTTGTAGTTATTAAGTTTTCCCCAGGAGAAACCAAAATCTTTCTCTTTGCAAAAGACAATTCCCAGGGTGGGGTGAGGAAACTAATCAAAAAAGGAATTCTGTATTTTAATGGTGCCCTACTTTTCTATTTTCTCTTTATTAAAAATTCAGTTTCTGTTGAGCACAGAAAGTGAAAACATGCCACCTCACTGATGTATGTAACGAAGTGGTCCTAAGAACAAAAGGATACATTGTGATTTGAAAATATTACACCAAGTTATGAAAGCAAATGATTCCTTGCCAAGGCAATCAGCTATAAATTCAAGAAAACTCTTTGCAGAGTTCAGTGGAGGCATTAAATCTGTTTAGCAACAGCACAGTTTGTGGTGTGTGTGTTTATGTATCTGTATTTAGACCATATATATCTTTGCTTCTTATATTAAAAAGGCAAAAAATCAAAGCAATGTCGCAACAATAAAAATGTGGCCCCAGATGGTGTGACTACCCATGTGGATCAGTGTCACTGAGAGGACTGAAGTGCACCCTGCCAGGTGCCCAGCCCCTCCAGAGACCCGCTGCTGTTCCTGGTTATACCTCCTGCATGTGATGCTGCCTGTTCACCTCCCAGTCTGCAGGCTTCGTTTGCTCCAAAGACACTGTTCCTTTTCTGCTTGCTGCAAACCAGGTTGGATGCCCCAGCTGTCGCTTCTCAACAGTTACTGTCTGTGCCTCTGTAGTCAGACATGCTTGTCATGGTTACTCTGCTCCTTCTGTTAACCATTTGGCCACCCTTTGACACTGGGGCTAAAGTAAGTTCCTGACTAATGAAGAGTATGACATGTAAAAATCATAACAAAGTGGTTCAGTAAATTGCATGTGAATTTTGCATGATATTCTGGCATCACAGTTGCAAGTTGCACTTTGAGTTGGCTTTTCTGGAGATATAAAAAAAAAATTCTTCTAAAGGTTTTTTTTTTCTGATCTTTCAGGCTCCATTTCCTTTCTCTATTCCACCATTTCTATCTTTCTGCCAACTATTGTTAATCTTGCTAAAAATTCAGTCAAAAAAAAAATACAATCCTATGATATAAGCAAACAAAACAAAGCAAAACAAAAAACTATCTATTTTTGATTGGACACAATCTAACCTTCTAAGCCTGGCATTCGAGACTCTACTAATGTACGTTATGCAGATAACTCCAGTAACTTTTTATCTCTGTGTCAATAAATGATGACTATAACATTACTAATGTGTGGTGTTATTAGGCCTTATTAATTATAAAGAGCTTTCACTTTGGTCATCATAACAAGCTCATAATTGCCATCCCTCATATGAGGAAACCAAACCTTCAGATATACTTGCATATGTTTGCGGGTCTCAGAGTATTTTGCGTGAACCTTTGGTAATTCGGAAGAACACCATTTGAATATTCATTTGTAACATTTAAAGACTTTGAATAATAACCGAGAGACTTGAGTTATAGTGTGCTAGGCCAAGTTTCTCTATTCGTTTCCCACTCTTCCTAAGTAGATCAAATACTCTAAACTGATTACCTGGGCTTGTCTCACTCCTTTGGCAATGCAGACAGACACCAGGGCGTTCTCTAAGTATTTCCTCATTTAGACTTCTTGAGAAGATCATATCTATTGCAGATTGAGGTCCCTGGAGGCTGTGGCATTGCTCTTATGATTTTGCATTTGTAGCCAGAAGTAATTGTTTCAAAATAATCCCAAGGAGGATTCACTATTATTATTTTATCACTATCTTGCTAGAGTCATAAGGGGAGAGGGAGGAAGAGAGGAGCCTTAGCAATAGATGCAGATGCTGTCGTCACATTTTTTTTGAAAAGAGAGCAAGCAGTGAAGCTATAACATAATGCTGAGCGCATCATAAGCACTCAATAATTATCTGTGGAATGTTAAAATAACTAGCATTGAAACATATTCTCTATGTATTTAATGGGTTGAGTACAGAACAAGCTGGTGCCTGAAAGGTATTTAACGGTGATGAACAGCTATCATTGCTGTCTGGGAAGCCTTTATCATCTTGGCTTAATCACCCCAGCAACAATGCTCTCCAATTTAGAGGTTTCACACTGCCCAGACCAACGTATAAGTTTAGGCATTCTCATCTGTCAGTTTGCCTGAACTGCTCAGAACCACATGAACATAAGAGAATAAAATAATCTGGGGACAGCCGAAGTACTACCTCCATGGCCTAAGAATTTCTATCCCAACCATGTGGCAAATGGAATCATCTTACTAGCAATAAAGAGAGGCTTCTTTCATTGAACACATTTTAAATGGCAGGCGGGGGGAGGGGGGGTGAGCTCCTTACTTTAACTCTGATCTGCTCCACACCCCAAAACCTAATTGGGCAGAAATGATTATCCTCAATCTACAGACAATAATACCAAGGCCCAGAGAAGTTAGGTAAACTCTCCGTGTTTGCAGAACTAGGATTCAATTCAGCTCTGCCTGACAACAGTGCCTGCGAGTTCTCTAACATGTCACTCTGCTTTGTAATATGGGTGTGGAAACACAAAAGAGATGAACTGAGTGTTGTGTGCTAAACACACTTGATTTTACTCAATAGCTGTAAGAAGCTAGTGTTTATTATTCCCATTTATAGATAAATAAACTGAAACTTGGAAATCATGAATAAATCCTATCTAATTTTCTATACTACATTTTTACTTGGTGATAGCTTCTACATAGCTGCAGATTACTACAGCCACGGTATACTGCACATTTTCCAAACTAGGCTTATGTGCACACATATGGATGTCTTCAATTCTTTGAATCCCAGACAAAGAAGATCTGCCCAAGTTGAATAAGAGAGCTTATGAAGTAGGAGAAAATATAAATTATTTCTTCTAAAAAGTGTTACTTGTGGGCTCGAAATTTGAATGTGCATTACTGAAGTAGTGCTTTATTTTTTGCTTATTTAGTTTTCATATGCCTTAAGTCTTCTGTGTGAGAAAAAAAATAGAACAATAAATACAAACTTCATTGGAAATAATTTTTAGCATCTAGGTTTGATTACTGAACAAGCTGGTGCCTGAAAGACTGTTTTCCATAGAATGGCGACTACCTGGCTCACATCAGTACTTGAAAATGGGAGCTTCTCATTTCTGAGGCTGGTTGTACTATTGTTGTCCAGCTGTTTGCAGATGCTTCCACCCAGTAGGAACTTCACTCTGAGTCATTAAGTTAATGGCTTGGCTGTCACCTTGTGATTTATCGTTGAAATTGCTCCTCTGAGTGAAGAGTATATAAAAGGACAGTCAGCTCATAACTCTGCTGTTGCATAGCGGCAATGAGCGTGGATAAGATGGACCTTCAGAAAGTGAGGTTGTTAGTAAAATAATAATGCTTTCTCTGCTGTCATACATGCTATGACACAGTCTCATGGATAGTGTGGTAGAAACTATTCAAATATGATTTTGCCTTTGTAAACAGAAAATGTGTTAGTGGAAATCCTGAGAGATTATTTGGGATATTGGTTTTTGCTTTATGGCATCTCATGGTCCTTACACTCTGCATAAATTACCAGGTTGGGGGTTTAGTTTGGGGTTTAAAAAGCAGATCATGCTTTTCTCTTTGCAGCGACATTGGATTATAGACTGACCTCTGAATGTGCCTGAATAAAAGCCAGTCAGAATTTGGGAGGATGGTTGGATTATGATAAAGCTTTCAGGATAACTCCAAGCACCTCTATAGAAGCCAAAGGATTTTCAGGGCCACAGGGACACACAGTGACCAGCTCTAATTCTTTTCTTTCTGGCTCATAGTTTCTGAAAAAAATAAATAATTAAAGCGGTACACTCTCAGAGAGTTTTTAAGGGCTTCCATGGAACTACTCATTTGGCCCCGTCAAAATATCTAACAGATTCCAGAAAGAATCAAAAGGAATAATAATCTAAGAAGATTTTAAGACTAGACTGTATATAATAATATCCTGGTTGCCTATTTGGAATGCAGGAATTAGACTACAGAGCTGTGGATGAATCTATTAGCATGTACTTGCTGGTCAAGACTGTGGCACACCCATCTCTCCATGGAAAGAGACATACCCGTTTTAAACCACCCACAAATACTTTCCTTAGTTTATTCAGGAATTCTGCCTACATTTACATGTTTTTCTCTTACAGACCACACAGCATGTCCTGTGGGTCAGGAGAAATATGGAGAACGTAGCACACTTATTTTCTACTGAATTTGTGTCTTCTATCCAGTTTTCCTTCAGTTACAAAATTTGATCATTTCAGTTTCTCAGAGGTAATAGAAAAGACTTACCTGAAAATACAAGTCAACTCGGTTAAGACAGCTTTCAAAGGGTATCTGTAAGTCAGGTAGCATTTGAGTATAGAATAATTACTTTAAAATACATTTGCCAAATGGATTGATTATTGTTGTCATATTGAGAGTAGTTCTCCCTATTGTGGAGAGGGGTAGAATAGTCTAACTTGGTTCAAGTCAATTGAACAAGTTACTCTATTAACCAATTCTTCATATTCAGATTCTGTGCTTAAGGGAGATAGTTAGCCTTGTAAGATGGCCCCCTACTTCTCCCAAGGCCTGGTATTCACGCTTTGTGTAATATCATCTTGAGTTGGGCTGGGCTTAATGACCGGCTTCTAACAAATAGAATGTGGCAAAAGTAATGAGATATCTCTTCTCAGGTTAGGATGTAAAAGACTGTGACTTCCATCTAGCTGGCACTCTCTGGCTGTTTCACTCACTCTGATGAAGCCAGGTGCCATATTGTGAGCTTCCTTGTGGACAGGCCCATGTAGTAAGGAGGTGAGGGTGCAGCCTCTGGCCAATAGTCAACATGTCATTGAGGTCCTTAGTCAAACAACTTGCAAGGAACTAAATCCTGCCAACTGAATGAGCTTGGAAGCAGAAACTGCCCCAGCTGAACCCTGAGATGACTGCAGCCCTGACTGATACTTTGCAGTCTTCTGAGAGACTTTGAGTTGGAAGGCCTAGTTGAGCTACATATAGATTTATAACTCACCGAAATTGTGAAATAATAAATGTATATTGTCTTAAGCTGCTAAATTTTGGTAGTTATTTTGTATATAGCAAAAATAACTAACATGCTAAGCAAAGAACCAATCCTTTCCCTCTCTCTTCCTTTCTACCCTCCCTCCAACCTCTCCTTTTTTCGAACATTAATTAAGCATCTTCTATGTGCCAGATACTATGGTAGGCATTGTGAATGCAGCATTGAACACAACAGATGTGATGGCTGCACTCATGTGGCTCACACAAAGAGATAAACACTAAACAAATGATCTAATGAATGACTCTACAATAATAGTAGAGTACCTTAAAAACATGACAGGGGTCTTGAATTATTCTGGACAAGGTTAGTCATCAGGGAATGGCTTCTAAAGCTATAAAGTGTGAGTGAGATGACTTTAATTTGATTTCCCATGGAGTATGTTTACTGAGAGTGAATTCCCTTTCTGGAAGGTATCTAGCCACCTAGACACATTTATATTAATATAATGTAATAATATGACATCTAAAAATATATATGACACATATACATATGACATATATACATATGACATATATATGACAAATACATAAGCCATTTGCTGATGCTCAAAGTTTTTCTTTGTTAAATAAATAATTCTTGTCTATGTGTCATCTGACCTATCTTTCACTGAATTTATTATCTTGAGTGCTGGTTCTCCTGCACTGTCCCCACCACCTCTAGATGCTGTGTCTCTGCATTACAGGAGAAAATTTCTATAATTATTTGTTAACTTACAAATGGCTAGGAACTTGAGAGTGTTGCAAGAGCAAATATGATTGTTGATTTTGACTTTTTCTTTTTTTTTTTTTAAAGAGGAAAAAAACTCCCAAAGGTCAGCTAATAGTGATTATGAAGGCCACTTTTATCAAAACACACAGTTGAATTTTATGAAGAAGGCAGTCTATACTTATCTATTTTCATAGTGTCAAACTCAATCTACAATACTCTTATTAGCTTTCCCAACTTTCCTATGCCTTGGACTTCCACGAAAAGGTCAATGTGAAAGGGCACCAAGATTTAATTGAAACTTGGAATTCTTGAGAATAGTTATAATAAAAGAGCTTAGAGCTATTGTAATGGATGGATGTGTCCAATGCTAAATAGAGAGAAGTGATAAATGACATTAATGAGGGTGATAAAAAAATGAAAAAGATGGGAATTTATTCAACTGAGGGACAGAGGATTATTTTTATTGAAGTAAAAAGACATAAAGTAGTAATGTAGAAATGGTTATTGAAGACAAAGTTGCGAGATTTCAGAATTGGATATAATAAAAAAAATGTTGCAGTGCTGCCTCAAAATGATTTGGTAGGCAAGTGTGGAGTAGACAATATGGTTCTTATAGTCATCTTTGGGTCCTGGTCTTATAAATAAGAAAAAATAAAAGAAGAGAGGCCCATAATTCTGGATTTGAATGGTTTCTTTGGCAGAACTGAGTGCATTATTTCTGAGAGTAGAAGAAAAAGAATGTAGAAGAGGGGTGAGAAAGCAAAATCAGGAAAGTTATAGATGCCAGTAGAAGCAGCCTTTCTCTCCACTTCAGCCTAGGAGTTGATAAGATCTCTACTCAATACTGGCAGGTTATAGTTTACAGAGGATTGACATATGAATACAATTAGCTTACAACCACATGAGGATAATAAAAGCAAGAAGGCATTATTAGAATACAGACAATTCTAAAGTTTCTTAACAAGCTTCTTGGTATAGCTTATTTTATTTGTTTTTAAAACTCAGGGAAGAACATGTAAAAGTTTATGATTATAGAAGACTTCAATAGATGAGGACAATGAATAGAGAGATTCCATAATGCAGTATGGTGGCATGGTTACTGCTTAATTGTGGTCAAAGTGATAGTTTTATTTCTTGGAAATCTTTTGTTGCAAATAAAAGAGAATATGACTCAATGGCTAAGGTAAGAAAGATTTATTGGCTCATGAAACTGTAAAGGCAAAATATTAAATGAGTAAGGCTGGATCCAGTAGCTTGGCCATAGCTGGTTCATCTTAATGCAAGATAGATGTCAATGACTCTAGAGGCCAAAAGTGTTCTTGTTCACATCCTTCAATAAGAGTTTGTCAATGGAAGAGTAAGGGATCTTCTCTTTTAGAGAGGTCTCCATCAAACATCTCCCTACATGTTTTGGTCTACATTGGGTCAGAGCCCCCACGTCTAATTCAATTGGTAGGGTCTCTTGATTGGCCGAAGTCATTCAAATCTTATTCCTGAAGCAAGGGAAGGATATATTTTTCTTGAAGCATATTGATTGAATCAGGGAGGATCTTATACTTGAACAAAACTCAGGATACTATTATGAAACAAAAAGGAAAGGATGCAAGGCATCAAAGGCCAGCAAAATTCTCTGTAATGACAATGAACTCTTTCACATTAGGATGGGAAGGTGTCTGCTGTTTCCTTAGCTTCTTACCTTAAATGTGAGTAGAATGAAAGGTATGACCTTTTACTACAGGCTAATAAAAGAAATGGCTCTTTTTTTCTGAGGAAAAGTCAATATGTTCAGTGTATAAAGTTGGGGAGGCAGTTTAGGGCCATTTATCTGTTATTTAGAAAGGCTCCAGTTCTGAAACAAGTGCAATCACAAATTCTACAAGTGACTTGAGACATTTAATTCTTCTGGGCTTCTGATGTGATGCAGCTTCTGACTTTAAACATTTTGCCTTCCTCCGAGATGGGTGGATATATACAGCATTGGTATGGTTTATCAGTCATAACCTCTGAATATGTGAGAACTTAGAATTTTATGTTTTTTGTTGTTGTTGTTGTTGTTGTTGAGCTATGAATAACCCAATGGCTGGTTAAAGAAACCATAAGCTATTATTTCTTCCATGAATGATTGAGACAGGGCCATAATTAATAACAGTCACGCAAATGCCAAAAACTGGTAAAGTGGTTTAAATGGGAGGGAAGAAATCCTCCACACCAACCCACAGGTGACCTTCAATGGAGAAAATGAGTTCTATGCCATAAATAAACATAATAAGTATAATGAACAGGAAATGGCTCATTGTTAAAAAAAAGATCATCTGATTATCTCTTGCTGATTATATAAATGCCAGAGAACAGTTTGAAGTATTCTAAAGATAACTAGAATAATTTACAAATGCCTTTATACAGAACAATAAAGGAGCAGTGTATACATTAAAAAAGCATGCTGACCTTGCCAAAAGACCTTTACAAATTAACTTGTAAGGAAGAGCACAGATTCTATTATACCATCCTATTATTGACTAACGCTTTAAGCAAGAGTTGGTAGCGAATTCTTGATTTCTGAATAAAAAAGATAAAGATCCTTTTAATAGAAAACAGATGCAATTAAAACAGAAAATTTCATCACAGTGTTTTAACTCGTCTTATGTCTTTCACCAGGAGTTCAGAATCTGGAGTTAGATATTCTTAGATTGGATCCCAGTTCCAGGACTTAAGATCTTGTGGCTTTGTCAAATCACTGAATGTCTCTAAGGCTTGGTTTACACATTTATAAAATGGGAATAACAACACCCACCTAATAGATTTATGGGAATTAAATAAAGAAATGCACATAAAGCCCTGAGTATAACACCTGACACATAGTAAGTATTCAAAACTATATCTCTTAAAGGAAATAATTTCTCCTTTCTAGCTTTTTTTTTTTGTCATAGGTTAACCAGTTTCTTGTGACTCATCTTCATTCACTCAGTGGACAGAAATACATGTCCTCACAGGCCTATTTGACCTGGTTTTGTTCACCATGAGTCCTTGCTATCCAGCACATAGCTTGACTGATAGCAGGTACATAATGAATATTTGTTAGTGCTGTAGTCTGGATAATTGGGCAGCTATTCTGACCTGCTGGGTGGCGGAGATGATGATGCAGCTTGTCCCACTTTGGCTGAGGGGAGGAATGTGTTGTTTTAACTTGCTGCACATTTTCCTTCCTACTGCCCAGAGCTTTGACCAGGCCTTCCCTTAGTCTTCCTGCCTAAGCCAATCTCATCCATCTACCTCCCTTATCCATAATAAACTTACTTATTGCTTTCAACATGACGTTTCAAATATGCTCTTAGAATAACTGAGAAAAAGTGTTCTTCTTCAACTATTGCTGGAAAATATTTTTATGACTACAGAAAAGAGTTTCTGAGTTTTTATTTCTTTCTCACATTTCAGACCAGAGAGCTTTACTTGCAGGTGAGAAAATTTTACAGTTGTATTCTTTTCCCAGTTTCTGCAGCGAAGGAAAAAAAGCTGACATTTCTGAGTACCAAATATGAGGTAGTCTTGTGATAGGCACTTTTACGTAAAATACACAATTTAATACTCATAATAACTTGAGGGAAGTAGCAAATATTAATATTTTTATTTTATAATCCAGGCAACGGTGGCTCAAAGAACCTAAATAAATGGCACAAGGTCACAAACTAGTAAGAGCCCGAACTGGATTCTAACACAGTTCTACAAGGTCCCCCAATCATGCTATTTCTACCTGATTTCCCGCCTTTTGATTATTTTCATCACATTCTCTAGTCATCTTAAGCACAGGTCAAATGTTGCACATTCTTTTATGCCAGTGTTTCTGACTTCTTTAGGAATGTTTCTGTTTTTCTGAGTACAGAGGTTAAACCAGTATTCTTGAAGTAAAATGATTCTCACAAGTCTTTAGGGAGAAACTGTAGCATAGAGTGTAAGAGCATAGAATTTGGAAACAGACAGACATGATTATCGGCTGTGCATTTCTGGGAAACATACTTAATCATCTTTCTGAGCCTTAATTCCTTCAACTGTAAAATAGAGATTTTCCTATCTGAATCAGAGGGGTTTTGAGATGAAGTGAAGTAATGGCTATAAAGCACCAGAGCCCAAACAGTGTGTTCTCCCTTCAAGACCCATGGTTCTGATCCAAGTGGCACATGGCTAGGTGGAGGCATTCTCCAAATGTGCAGATCCTCATGTCTCGACTCCGAGAAACAAGGAAATAGGGATGGTATGGTGTGAAGAGAATAGAAAAAGTACTCATTTCCAAAGGGTAAGTTTTCGTGCCTAAGTTTTTCGGTAGCTTCTGTATTGTGGATACCTTCAAAAACTTGAACTATGCAGTTGCAAATGAGCAAAGAATTAATGTAATGGGTAAATAAATGTCTATAAGCATTCTAGCAGTCTATGAAGCCAACTAGTTTTACCCAGTTCTGGATTTCTTCATCTGCCAGCTTAGGTAGTACTGAATATATGCTATAAACTAACTTACTTACTTTAATAAAAGATGTTTTGTATGTTTGATCTTTAAAATCACAAATGTCAGTAGAAAAAAATTTTTCTTCTATAATAAACAGCAACATGCTTTATCTCCAATTAAGAACACTAAGAACTGTTTTTGAACAAAGATAAATAAAACAACTTTCTTTATTTAGCATTTGTCTATAGCAAGATAAGAGAAAGAGAAAGCATGCACATTTTGTTTTTAACAGTCCATCCATTTATCACATGAATTTCTTTGTCTCAGTCATTTTATAGGTCACAAAGTTGGAGGCATAGTGAGAGTTTTGGCAAACAACAAACAAGTTTTTACCACAAAGAAGAATATACTTTCTCCTATCTGTCTAACTTTGGAAAAAGATGAATCACTTAGCACATGATACTGACAGACCCGGTTCATGTAGTTCAGGCTTTAAGAAGGGGCTTAAGCTTCCTGCACAAATGTAACTGATTCCCTAGAATGTACCTCCCTCTCAGCCACACATCCTGGCTTGGGGAACTCCTTCTCAGCTTTCAAACACAGCTGAAATGTCACCTCTTCCTTAGAAGAGGCTGTAGATCAGCTTCCAGGAGGGTAGGTGCTTGGAGGGGCCGCACCTCCCATAGCACCCTGAGCGTGCCTCTAATGCAGCTCTTCTCACTCTCCCTGCCAGTGGTTTGTTATGTAAGTGTCACTCCCATTGGACGGTGAGCTCTTCCAAGGCAGACATCCTATTTAGTCCTCTGTTTCTAGCCAACGATAGCCCAAGGATTGGGATATAGTTGTTTAATACACTCCAGTGAATGAAAAGTTAGCATGTGCACTGATTTAGTTATCTACTGTTTTAGCTTTTTATACTATGTTTTGGTTATTGGTTATTTCAGTTACTTGCTCATTATTCTGCTGAAGTAGCAGAATCATGGGGCAGCTCTTTCTGCTTCATGTCATTTGGCTGGAATGGCTCTTCTGGAGCTGGTAGATTCCAGGTGGCCTCAGTTGGAGTAGAAGAAACAGCTGAGGTCTAGGTGGTCCTCATTCCCTTACATCCTCTGGGACCTCTTTCCAGGTGGCCTTTCTCCCTACGTAGTAATTGACTTCTTAAGTTGTTTACAATTCAAGAGAGTGACAGTGGAAGCTGCCAGATTTCTTAAGGTCAGAGCTCTCGCTTTTATCCCTGGTCTCTTGTTCAGCAAGTTACAGGTCCAGCTAAGATTCAGGAGGAGGGGAAAAATCAATTGGAAAGGAATGGAATAAAATATTGGGGGTTATCTTTGCAGATAATCTACCACATTTTGTGTTTTATGTTTGCCATATCAGATCTAAGAGCTCTGCTGAGGGCTGGAACCTACTCCTTTGTCCTTAAATTATTTTCCTATTATATACTGAGTTCTTGTGGAATATGTTAGATATACTATTTTGCATTAGCTGTCTGTGTGTGTGTTTGTGTTACCGTGGTTCTTTGACACTTCTCTGAAAATCTTCTATGAGAGATTTTTGGGTTGAGATTGTTTCTGAAAAGAGGAAATAATAATTGCCTTGATTTTATGGTTATTCCCTTACATGTGTATCCTTGGACCTTTGGGTGTAGTCGGATTGTGAAAATGCATATGAAATAAAGTATCCTTCAAACTGGGATCCAAAGAGAAGGTTCTCATTAATGGCAGATAAAAAAGAACATCTATAATATTAATTACAGGTATGATATTATGTTTATCTATAGTTCATATGTGTATTATATACAGCTATTTGTTTTCCTCCCCAAAGTAGTGATGGTACCCTTTTCTTTTAAAAAGCTATTTTCTAGCTGCTTTCCTCCTCCTCCTCCTCCTCCATCTTCTTCTTCTTCTTCTTCTTCTTCTTCTTCTTCTTCTTCTTCTTCTTCTTCTTCTTCTTCTTCTTCTTCTTCTTCTTCTTCTTCTTCTTCTTCTATAAAATGGAAGTTATATAAAATTAAAATAAAAGGTAAAACAATTACACAATTACTCAAGTGACTACTTAAGCTATTTGTTCTTCAAAACCTTTTATAAACATAATTTCTTTAAAAATAAAGAAAGATACAGATATACAGAGTATTAGAGTTGAAAGAGTGAGAGGCCCCTCTCATCATCTTGCCCATCACTTTCATTCTGTAGATGAGAGATGATTCTGAAAGTTACATAATGCAATGTATAAAAAGTCAAGCAAAAAGTATTACTTAGAGAAATGTGTTAAGATGAAAAGTCACAGAAATCCATCTTTGAAATGTTATTTAACTTCATGTATTAACAGTACTCTGGAGAAAAGTGAGAAGAGATATATATGAAGGTAATTTAAAAATTTGTAGTTAAATATATTTAGCAAGAGAAACTTAAAATTCTGGTTCTCTTAATCTTTGAATAATAGTTAGATAAGAATTCAATATTTAAGTACAAATCCTAATTTGGAAATGTTCACAATTTGTAGAAGTTATCCTATGTTTGAAATCCAGAATGCCATTTATTGACTTCAAATATAGTCACATACAGAACAGAACATGTATGCATATGTAATGTGGACAGTCATTAGCTTCATACAAAATTTGCTTATTCTTTCATGTATTCACTCAACAAATACTTATTGAGCTCTATGGAAGTGCCAGGTAACATTCTAGTCACTAAGGGAATAGCAGTGAACAAAAGAGACCATCCTTTTGCTTATAATGAAAGTTTATATTCTAAGGGTTGGCTTGGTATTTTCTTACTTTGGAATGAAAGCTGACTGAATTCTAAATATGTAAGAACTTTGGGAAAAAAATCTTCCAACCACTCTCTAAATTTGTCTCACACTTCTTCGTCAAACTGTAATACTTTCCATTTACTAGTACTCTTTCCCCAACACAATAATAGAAAAAAAATTGCTGAACTAATTATAAATGCTATTATCATCAATATTTATCATTATGCCAGCAAAATTAATCCTAATATTAGAATAGCATAAAAAATTTCAGCAAAACCTAGAAAGAACTTGCGAATTCATGATGGGCACCCCTACTTCCTTTTTAAAAAATGTGTTCATTCCTCAGAGTTTCCTCAGTAGTTTAGTTATACTTTTAGCACAACATTTATTGATTCAATTATTATCTATATATCTGTATCCATCACTAGACAGTGGTTTTCCTTGAAAAGGACTATGCTCTATTCATTCTTTTATATGCATAGCATCAACCTAATTAATTCAGCAAATGTTTATGCAATTAATACCTTATTTTAGACTTGATTTTATCAAGGATGATTGAATCTTGCAAATGCCTTGTGAGGCAGGTAGTGCAGGTGTTATTCGCATTTTATAGATAAGAACCTGAAATCATTGGAAGTTATTTATTATGTGCTCAAAGACGCAGCGTCCGTGAAAATTGGAAAAAGAACTTGAATTTACTCCAAGACCAGTGCTCTTTCTCTGAAACTACATTACCTCCTGCATCTATCTATTTCATTATTAGCGGGTGTGTTTTCCTCACCACTTCCCACATTCTCATTTTTCTTTGTTTACATCTTCTCTATTTGCTAAACCTGAGTTGACCCTTAAAACTTTATCCTGATTCAGTAACCACAAAGGAAGGAATGCCAGAACAAGTAAATTGTTTTATAATTCTTCTCTAAAAGATTAATCACCAGTTTTTCTTTGTTTGCATACCTTTGATAAGCCTCAAGCAACAGTTACTTAAAAGAGTTCCAGTGCTGAGAGTGTCTTATTCTAACTTGAGCTTTGTGATATTTTTCATGAAGAAATTTTGAGTGAGGGGATAACGTACTTAGAAGATCACAAGGAAGATCACAACATAGAGAAGTTATAGAAGGATTAATTAGGGGAAAAGCATAAATCAGTAACAAATAAACACATGCATATAAGTTCTGATGTGTTAGATTGACTATATTAAAATGTGCAGAGAAAAAGGTAATAGAGAAGGAAGGAGATTGGGAAAATCAGTGCAGAGTGAGGTAAAGAGATTTCGGTTTTCATGGACTAAGACCAAAGTCTGAGGTTCTGGTTACCATATCATGGTGGTTTTCAAATATTTGACCTATTGATTCAGAAACTCTTGAAGTGGGGTCCAAGAATCTGCACTGTAATAGTATTTTCAGGTGACTCTTATGTACACTAATGTGTGAGAACCAACAGACAAGAGCAGTATTTTTCAAAGTATAAACCACTTTGGAATCCTGTGAATATACAAATTCTGATTCAATAGGCCTAAAGTAAG
The DNA here is from genome assembly GCF_000151845.1 of Pteropus vampyrus. Taxonomy (NCBI): domain Eukaryota; kingdom Metazoa; phylum Chordata; class Mammalia; order Chiroptera; family Pteropodidae; genus Pteropus; species Pteropus vampyrus. The sequence continues at coordinate 3,319,668 of NW_011888851.1, forward strand.
ACCTGAAAGAGTGAGTTTTTAACAAGCTTCCTGGTGATGCCAATGCTACTAGTCCATGAACCACATTTTGAGTTGCAAGTCGCTAAATATTGGGGTAGCTGCTATGATATGTGTGCTGTGGAAAGTAAGATGGAAAAAATGGATTTTAAGAAGCTTCACTGTGATTTATGACCAAACTCTCTTTTGGCAACTCATCAGGAAAATTTGCTAGAGATTTTAAATTGCTTTTCAATGTTTTTGTAGGTGGGACTTTCATTTGGACTGGCCAAGAGGCAGGTTGGCTCTGTGCAATTTTAGTTGTAAAATTCTGGGTGGGAGATGAAGGGACTCCATGTATTTCTGATAGCGTCTTCTGCTCTGCCTTTTCTAGCTTCAAATAGTTTGGGAAAAAAAACGTGAATGGATTCTTTGTGTAGCACATCATTTGCTCTAGTTTCTTAATGCTCATCTGTTTTATTCCTGCCAATTAAGAGCAACAGCTGTCTTGAAGGGATGGTGGTTGTTAGGAAGTGACACAGCTGTGGGATTTAGATGAGATAACAGTTGTACAGCCAAGATAAGGCATCACTGGAATGCAAAATGCCACAGGCTTGATTTATAGCACATATTCTAGGGGGAAAAACTTAAACCAAAATCAACTAAAATAACAACTAACCCAAAAGGAGAAACAAAACAAAATATCAACCCAGAGATGTTTAGTCCCAAAGTCAAGTTTTCTCAGACTATTTTAAAAACAAGATTTGGTCTAAAAATTGACCTAGGGAGATTCTAATTACCTTAGTTGTCTACAATACCCAGAGTTTTGAATTTCTGTCTAAGATTTAAATATTTATGCAAAATCTGTCCTCTTATTGCTCAATATACTTTGGCATTTTCAAATTCCTAGGCCTTATTATGTGACAAAAAGGGTGGACGTACTGAACACAAAAACAATGGTCAATGACTAATGTTTGGAAACTGGTATCATACTAAAAATATCACTTAACCAATGTAATCATTCCGCAACCCAGTGCATGCTATATAAATAATTGTTTTCTTCTTTAACATGAGACTAGAACCATCATTATACTCACATATTGCAAAAGGAATGTAACAGTAATAACACAATTAATCATTACAATTAAATTCTGCTATTAAATGTTCCTTATATATGTCACAAGACTTTTTAGACTTCTACACCTTTGTTAATGCTATTTTTCTTGGAATGTATCCTTTCTCTCATCCTTGAACACCTAAATTCTTTATGTTTTATAAACCATATCATACACAAATTCTCCATGAAGTCTTTTAGGATCCTCTCAACTGAAATTAATATATTCCTACCTTGAATTTCCATCACAGTTTAGCTATGTCTTATGCCACCTATATCTTTCTCCTTGGAATTACAGTTATTGAAGCCAAGCTCCATGTTTGATTCATGTTGTGACCTATTTTGTTCTAGTGAATAAGTGCTAAATAAGAAAAAAATGATGCTTGGACGAGCTTCCTTCGAGGTTCTAGGAGGGGAACACACTTATTGATTCAGTTTTTAATAAAAAAGGGAGGGCTGGAATTTAAGAGAGATTCACAAGAGAGGGGACAGAGGATGAGAAATATTGCATAGTCAGGGAGGTCAAATAAATTAACCCAGACAATGAATGGGTTGACTGTTCAAACCCGGTCATATGCATGGGACGAATGCTAAGCTTATTACTTTAGAGTTGTTTAAATTCCTTGAAGAAGAGCATTGGGGGAAAGATTTCTACAAAGTATTGGGTTTATATGTGGAGACACAGTATTTATATTGCTTCTATTCTGTGCTAGTGCATAGTACCTATATTCCTAGTGTCTAATTTTGTCAGGTTTGTTTGTTTGTTTGTGATCTTGAAATATGCTAGTACAGATTTTTAGTAGGAATAGAAGTCATCTAGCTAGAATCGACTTGTTGTCATTCACCAAATTTAACATAGGCGTAGTAAGGAATGCCACATGAGATGCAAACCTAGCTCTGCCTTTCACACTCTTTCTTCTTTTTGCATATATAAACAGAGCACAAACATAGGAATGAGGTATATTTTGTAAGGGATAGGGAGAAGCTATTATTGGAAATTGTGTCCTGAATTGCATTGAATTCATAAAGTGACCTAGTTTTTCTTCATCTTTTATGAAGCTCATTGCAAAAGGTTGGAGTTGGAAGGCACCTGAGAAAACTTTGTTTCTGGAAACTGAGGCTGGAGATTTGTTCAACATTATCAAGATAGTTCATGTGTTGAGACCACAACAAATCTTCTGACTTTAAGTCCTTAGTCTACTGTCTTACATCTAGCTTAAAATATATGAAGAAAGGTGAATTTATGGATTTTTCAGTGATCTGCTTTCATCATTTAAAGCCTTCTTAGCCTTTAAATGGGCAGATTCTGGGCAAAATCTCCTTGTAAACCTCAAGTGCCTTGAACTCATGTGGATTTTGTTATGCCAAAAAGTTTTCTTAGTAGAGTCCTGCTTATAATATTTTGACTGATATTTTAGTTTTCTTTTACAAGCTGAACAATATAAGGGCTCTAAGGTGTATGGTGTAAAAGTAGTTGTTAAAATAAAGAATGATGGCATGTCAAAGCAATTTATATTGGCAATTTAATTGGAAATGCTGCCATTAGCATGAAACATCCCACTGGATATGGGTTTTATATTCCTATTAAATAAGAGAGAGTAAACTTCTACATTATCATCAGCATCATACAAATGATTTATTTTTATTTTTATTTTTATGCAGTGATATTTTATTAAGGTAGCACCGGTGGTGACAATCCTTAGGGTAGTTTATATTTATCTAGAATAAAGACTCAAAGCTTCTCAAAGAAGTTTTGGTCTCTTCCAAAAACTGGCATTGGTCTGCTATTATATAAAGCACTATTGCCCCTTTCACTGTGGCTAAACTTTAGAAATAGATGCTACAGAGATAAAACACCACCTGGGTTATTTCTCCCTTAAAGCGGGACAGTAATTGTAACAGGCTTAGTGCTTTTATGGGTTTATTTTAAACATTACTAAAAAAGTAGGGTTTGTAATTTTCCTTCAGATTACAAGCTGACATTTTGGCAAAAAAGAAAAAAAAAAGTAGCAAGGAATGCAACACTTCTGCATGGTGGCAGCTGATAATTAGCATAGTGTGAGTGGGGCTAGATATAACTCAGGCATTTTAAGAAACATGGCTGATTACAGTGCTTTAAGAGTAACTCAATTTGGGAATTTTGCTTTGTTAGGCAAATTGAACTGTCTTGCTTCACTGATCTCATCTAACTTCCTTCTTTTGCTTTTCAACCAAGAGCCACTCTTGTCTTCAATTGCAAGGCTGTTCTCAGGAAGAGCTATGTACAAAACTCAAAAATGAAATGTAGAAAATCTAAAAGGATCATTATGAAAGTGATTCTCATCATGTATAATGCCTCTGGAAAGGCCCACTCTGTAATAGCATTTTGCATCATTTAAGAGAGTTACACTTTTTTTTTTTTTCAGATTAAGTAAAGGAACAATTTTGTGGCTAATGTCAAAATAAGAAACTGTCATATTGTTTGGGTTTGGTAGTATGTGCACCCAGGGAACTTAGAAGGAACTGTTAATCCAACTGTATGAGAAGAACTAAGAGAACAATGGTTCCCTGTGAAAGAAAAACGGGAGGACTTCAAACATATATTTTCAACTACAGTTACCTTTTAAATTAATCACGTTGTTTACCTTTAACATTAATTGTAGAGTTTAGTTGCTTTGTTTTGATCACTGATACAAAAATAAATATGTGTATGGTGTGTTCTGTGTGTGTGTGTGTGTGTGTGAGAGAGAGAGAGAGAGAGAGATTAGTACATGACCAAGACATTTCTGAGTACCTGCGGCCTAAAGTCAGTTGAAGATTCAAATTCACAAGAATACAGAATGTAGTAATTGCTATTGCAATGAAAGACTATTACTCAAGACTCATATTTTATATAATATATAAGAGAGATTATTTGCTCCAAGTAAATGCTGATTTCTGAGTTTAACCCATTAAATATCCCAAACTTCTCCCTCTGAAAATGGCTGAAAATACTTATAATCAGGGACAGATCCAGCTTATATGAAGTCCAAGGCCCTCTTAAATCACAAGAGTACAAAATTATGAATATACAATTAGATCAATTCCCCTGAAAAGAGTCTTGAGGAGTACAGAAGTTGAACTTCATTGGTTTTGAGATAAATCCATCTCTACTTGGGAAATGGTCTAGTTTGTACAAAATCCAGGTGAAAACATATTCACATTGATGATCCAGTGTTCCTTCAGAGATCACCATGGTATTAAAGGCAAAACTACCTTTGCTTTTATTGGTCAATTTCCTCCAATGGCAATCTTTCATACTACCACATTCCTTCATTAATTTCTACCTTCTCCCTTAACTCACAGAGAGAGAACCCTGCTATATACCTCTATCATTGCTTCTCTAAGACTACATCTCTAATAAATACTTTATATTGCTGTATGTATAGCATTAAGTTAATGTTTTGGGCTGACTCGTATCCCCACCAAGATTCATATGTTGAAGCCCTAACCCCCAATACCTCAGAATGTGACCGTATTTGGAGAGAGAACCTTAAAGGGGGGGTGATTAAGTTAAATATGGACTTTAAGGTGAGCCCTAGATCAATTTGATTGGTAAACTTATAAGAAGAAGAAATCTAGACACATAAAAGAGATACCAGAAACCCACATGCACAGAGGGATGACCATGCAAAGAGTCACAGAAAGAGCGGTCATCTGCAAGCCAAAAAAACCAACCCTGTCAGCACCTTGATCTTGGACTTTCAGTCTCCAGAGCTGTGAGAAAATAAACTATTGTTTAAGCCACCCAGTCTGTGGTATTTTCTTATGGTAGCCTTAACAAGCTAAAACAGTTAGCTAGAATTTATCAAATAAACTGTCACCAGCCAATATCCTCTTCACTGCAATATGCTTAATAACACAACAGAAGCTAATTAAGTGTCTATAGGCAAATCGTATATATTGGTTGAATAAAAGAACGAGTGCTTACATGCATGTATGCAGTCAGGGTAGATTTCAACAGAGGTTTTTGGTGAAATAACATTCTTTTTTACTTTCTTCCCTAGGGCAATGTAAACTATAAGGAAAAATGGTAGCGATAACAAAATCATGTTTTAATAGGTCTTAGTGATGATCAAATATATACATTCATTTAGTCCTTATATGGTAGAAATTTAGAAAAATAAGTGACCAAAGTTTCTTAAATATATTAGAACATGAATCATGGCAAACTTCCTTTTCCTGATGAAAGTAGTGACTACAAAGGAAAAAGTATGTTTTTTACATGATCTTGTACAGCGGGCTGGCTATTTACCACAAGCCTCATAGGTAGCTGTCTGAAATTGTAAAATTTCCTTGAGTATAAGAATCTACATGATCAGATTTTTCTGAAAAAATCCTAAGAAAACTGGTTGATACAACCTACACCTCACAGGACATGATACTCTGTGTCAGAAAGCCAATTTGTTAATTTGTAATCAGTTATAAATTACCATCCCTGTGAATATGACAATTCAGGAGAACTAATTATGATTTATGTGGGTCCTTGACAAAAACACATTAAGAGCAAAGGAAAATACTTGTTCTTAAAGGAGAGATATAGCTAGAAGTGCCTGCTGATAAATTGGTCTTCCATTTCCTGGGGAAATTTCATTTGGATTTGGAAGACCATTCATTCATTTATTGTTCTATTTACCTACTTTATAAACATTATTTATTGAGTTTCTGCAATGGGCCAAACATTGTGGTAGGCACTAGAAATACAATGATGAATAATGTTACTGTCCATATAGAACTTATGTTTTAATTGTCATAGGTTAGCTAGTAAGTTCAAATCGATTAATAACATTTCTATTTACTTTGGCTCAGCTGTGTTGCTGTTTACTTTCCACAGTGCCTATTTCCATAACTGTTTATAAAATATTGCATACATTTAAGAAAACCATTTTGGAAGAATGTGTCAAGTTTTCCATAAAAGCATAAAGCATTCCAAATTCAAGGCTCCCATGGCCCTAGGCATTATAACACAAATCAAAGTGACAAAAAAATGAATCTGAAAAATGTTGCCAAATAAACACACTTATTTCATAATTGGTCAATGAACAATTAAATATTGAGATCTATGTATTATTCTCCCTCTTGCTGGAAGGAGTCTACCAGGCTAATTCTCTAAGAGTAGAAAAAAAATATTCTAATATCTAGAGATTTGTATCAATATTTTATCTTATGCTTTTTCTTCCTGTTGACCCCAAATCAAGTGAGAATTTGACTTGCCTGGATTCTATTCCTATATGTCAAAGACATCTATCCTCTTTTCATGACTTCTTTGCCTATCTAGCAACTTACCAAGATTAAATTGTCTAACCTCGGTGAGCCACAGCCATTGTTCCTGATGTTCACACACATATAAAATCATTGTCTGCTTTATGATGTTAGAGGAAAGGAAAAGAAGAAAACGTCTAATTTCAAGTCAACTTATACTTTCTGGGTTGATTTTGCAGACTTTTATCCAAGGAGTGAACTTGTAAAAGAGCTGCTGGAGGTGGAAATGTATGACGGCAAAGAACTACAGAAGTGGCCCTTTATCTAACCACACCACTGCTCAGAAGCTATGACTCCTGTGAATTGGATAAAGTGGGCTGAGTGGCACAATGGATTGAAGGGTACAAAAACTAGACATCTGAAGAGACTTTCTTGTTTCAAGGGTATACCTACCCTTCTTTTAAAATACTCCTTTAATGGGGAGTTGAAAGGAAGTTCCTTCCTATTATAAGGTCAATGACTCTCTAGTTAGATCATCCCTTTGTCATTTTGAGTAACTTTAAATAAAATGTTGTGATATTGTCTCTAAAGAGAAGCTTTTCCCTTTGGCTTGTGAATAAATTAGAATTTCAAGAAAACCAATTCTCTGCTTTTAAACACAACCTACTTATAATTTCTTATTAAAGGCTAAACTAACGTGCAAAAATGCTATCGTGATGCACATAAATACTATTGGCTTAGCTTTTATGACTACCAATAACACTATAAAAATGTGCCTTCATTTAAGAACTCCAGATGATTTGTACATCTGCATAGTTCTAGAGGTACCTGCTTCATGGAGGAAGAACTGATGGGAAACATAAGATCATTACTTACTCCTATTCCAGTTTAAATTTGTGAGAAGACTGATGAGAAAGTATTTTTCTTCACTGTAGGCTTGCTGTACTCAGTTTTATTACTGTCATAAGTTTATTAGATACATAATTGTCTTTATGAAGGAATTTAAAAATAATCATTGTTTAATCATATATATTTGGTGCAATATACTTTTCTTTATATCTGTATGAGAATAAACATTTTAATTTGGTTCTAAATCTTTCTGTGTTGGTTAAGTATAAGTTAAAGACATGCACAGATAGAATCATTTCAAGAAAATTTGATCTCTCAATTTTTTAAGTTTCTTAATCATATGATTGGAAGAGCTGTGTTCTAGTAAGGTGGGAATCTTGATTCTACATTTCACTTGGGGTACTTGCTTGCTGTATAGCATGATTATGACCAAGGCACTGGACTTCTTAGAACCTTAGTCTCCATGTCTACAAAGCAAGAGTTGTACTTCCCTTTGTGCTCTTTAAGCTCTCCAACTCTACAAGTCTATGACTTTCTTTGCAAGTTTACCAAGATGTATAATTATATACTGTATGTGATTTTATTTCTCCTTTCGTGCAATTAAGCACCTCCTGGACCATGATTACATTGTATTCTTTTCTAAGGATCCTTAGTGGTTTCAAAGGGTATAAACAGAGTTTCATATAGTTCCATAAATCTTTGCTGAAAAAGATGAAACTCAAGATAATACAGTCTTTGGCTTATTGTCATTTACTGAATTAGTTTAATGAAATGTAAAAGAATGAGCTTCCACTCAGGTACAGTTTTACGTGAAACTACCTATGGAGAACAGAAATTCATTCATCATTTGGTCAGACTTAATGTCAATCTTAAATCTATCTTGAGGGTGG
>NW_011888851.1:3327766-3330351 GCF_000151845.1 Pteropus vampyrus
CTAGAGGTACCTGCTTCATGGAGGAAGAACTGATGGGAAACATAAGATCATTACTTACTCCTATTCCAGTTTAAATTTGTGAGAAGACTGATGAGAAAGTATTTTTCTTCACTGTAGGCTTGCTGTACTCAGTTTTATTACTGTCATAAGTTTATTAGATACATAATTGTCTTTATGAAGAAATTTAAAAATAATCATTGTTTAATCATATATATTTGGTGCAATATACTTTTCTTTATATCTGTATGGGAATAAACATTTTAATTTGGTTCTAAATCTTTCTGTGTTGGTTAAGTATAAGTTAAAGACATGCACAGATAGAATCATTTCAAGAAAATTTGATCTCTCAATTTTTTAAGTTTCTTAATCATATGATTGGAAGAGCTGTGTTCTAGTAAGGTGGGAATCTTGATTCTACATTTCACTTGGGGTACTTGCTTGCTGTATAGCATGATTATGACCAAGGCACTGGACTTCTTAGAACCTTAGTCTCCATGTCTACAAAGCAAGAGTTGTACTTCCCTTTGTGCTCTTTAAGCTCTCCAACTCTACAAGTCTATGACTTTCTTTGCAAGTTTACCAAGATGTATAATTATATACTGTATGTGATTTTATTTCTCCTTTCGTGCAATTAAGCACCTCCTGGACCATGATTACATTGTATTCTTTTCTAAGGATCCTTAGTGGTTTCAAAGGGTATAAACAGAGTTTCATATAGTTCCATAAATCTTTGCTGAAAAAGATGAAACTCAAGATAATACAGTCTTTGGCTTATTGTCATTTACTGAATTAGTTTAATGAAATGTAAAAGAATGAGCTTCCACTCAGGTACAGTTTTACGTGAAACTACCTATGGAGAACAGAAATTCATTCATCATTTGGTCAGACTTAATGTCAATCTTAAATCTATCTTGAGGGTGGAGAAGGGAGAGGGAGTGTTTTGTTTTAAAAATCTATACTTCCACCTATCTTTATAAACAGGATTAAACATACTATTTGTGAGAACATTTGAAAGTTGCACTTAAGATGATTATCTCCCTTTATTTGTTTATGTATTTGTACTATTTCTGGGCACTGGAATATATATTAATTAAAAAAAGCATAACAAAGATAATTTCCTCATAGCTTATATTATAGTGAGGTAGTAGGGGAGGCTGACAATGAATAGTAGACATGGTAAAAAATTAAATAATGTAGTACATAATCCTATATTGTACATAATATAGCATGTGATAAATACAAAGGACAAAAAGGTGAAAAAGAAAAAGTAGAAGAGGGTTAAGGGGATTAGGATGTTGGGGGAGATGGTCTTAATTTCTTTTATCTATCTATCTATCTATCTATCTATCTATCTATCTATCTATCTATCTATCTATCTATCTATCTATTTATTTATTGACATAAAATTGCAACAGTTTATTCCCATTTTTTGAGTACTGTTAAAGATAAAGCTTTCATGTGTTTATTCACCCTTTATATTTCTTATTTACTTAAGTTGTTTTTTCATTTTTTCTAGGCTATTTTTCTTTTTTCAATAATTTATTTGTCTTTCATTTATAGTTTCAAGTATACAACATAGTGATTAGACGTTTATATATAACTTACAAAGTAATCACCCTGATAAATCTAGTACCCATCTGACACCATACATAGTTATTAAAATATAATTGACTATATTCCTTAGGCCAGGGGCCCCTAACCTCTGGCCTGCATACTGGTAGTGGTCTGTAGCCTGTTAGGAACAGAGCCGCACAGTAGGAGGTGAGCGGCAGGCAAGCGAGCCAAACTTCATCTGTATTTGCAGCCGCTCCCCAGCGCTAGCATCACCGCATCAGCTCCACCTCAGATCATCAAGCATTAGATTCTCATAGGAGCACTGGTTCCTGGTACCAAAAGGGTTGGAGACCACTGCACTTATGCTATAATTTATATCCCCATAACTATTTCATAACTACCAATTTACACTTCTTAATCCTTTCCCCTTTTTCACTCAACCCATCACCCCCCTCCCATCTGGCAGCTATCAGAATGTTTCCTATATCTATGAGTTTGTTTCTGTTTTGTTTGTTTGTTTATTTTGTTCTTTAGATTCCACATTTAAGTGAAATCACACGACACTTATTTTTCTCTATCTGATTTACTCCACTCAGGACAATATCCTCCAGATCCATCCATACCATCGCAGATGGCAAGATTTCATTACTCTTTTATGGTTGAGAAATACTCCATTGTAATAGGCACAACCTCCTCCCTATCCATTCATCTACTGATGAACACCCGGGCTGTCCCCATGTCCTGGCCACCATAAACAATGCTGTAATGAACATATAAATCCACACTTTCCTTTGAAGTATTACTTTGATTTTCTTCAGATAAACACCTAGAAGTGGGATTACTAAGTCCTTCTTTGTCTCTTGTTATAGTCTTTATTTTAAAGTCTGGTATAAGTATTGCTACTCTAGTTTTTTGTTTGTTTGTTTCTATTTTTATGAAATATCTTTTTTTTCACCCTTTTACTTTCAATCTGTGTGTATATTTTGATCTGAAGTGAGTCTCTTGTAGGTGGCATATGTAAGGGTGGCGTT
>NW_011888851.1:3330401-3334329 GCF_000151845.1 Pteropus vampyrus
GAAATATCTTTTTTTTCACCCTTTTACTTTCAATCTGTGTGTATATTTTGATCTGAAGTGAGTCTCTTGTAGGTGGCATATGTAAGGGTGGCGTTACCTTAATACAGCCACCCTATCTTTTGATCGCAGCATTTGATACATTTTAAGTAATTATGTATAAATATATAGTTATTGACATTTTATTGTTTATATTTTTCATCTTTTCTTCTTTTCTTCCTCTTTTTAAAGAAGTCCCTCTCACATTTCTTGTAATACTGGTTTGATGTTGATGAACTCCCTTAGCCTTTTCTTATCTGGGAAGCTCTTTATCTGTCCTTCAATTCTAAATAATAGCTTTGCTGGATAGAGTAATCTTGGTTGTAGGTCCTTGCTTTTCATCACTTTGAATATTTCATGCCAATCCCTTCTGGCCTGCAGAATTTTTGTTAAGAAATAAGCTGACAGTTTGATGAGAGCTCTCTTGTAGTTAACTAGTTGTTTTTCTCTTGCTGCCTTTAAGATTCTCTTTTTGTTTTTACTCTTTAGCATTTTAATTATGATGTGTCTTGGTGTGAGCCTCTTGGGTTCATCTTCTTTGGGACTTTCTGCCCTTCTTGGGCTTCCTTCTTATTCACTAGGTTAGGGAATTTTCTGTCATATTTCTTCAAATAGGTTTTCAATCTGGCACTCTCGCCTCCTTCTGGTACCCCTAGGATGCAAATGTGGTATGCTTGATGTTTTCCCAGAGGTCCCTTAAATTATCCCCATTTTTTTGGTTTCTTTTTTCATTGTTGTTGTTCTGATTGGGTGTTTTCTGCAACCTTATCTTCCAGATCTCTAATTCAATCCTTGGTTTCATCTAAGCTACTGTTGATTCCTTCTATTTTAGTCTTCATTTATTGTATTTTTCATTTCTAACTGGTTCTTTTTTATGTTTTCTAGTTCATTTTTTATATTTTTTATCTCTTTGTTAAGTGAGTTTATTTACTTTTTCCCTAAGTTTACTGAACATCCTTATATCCAGTGTTTTAAACTCTGCATCTGGTAGATTGCTTGTCTCCATTTTGGTTAGTTCTTTTTCTGGAGCTTTGTTCTGTTCTTTCATTTGGACATGTTTCTTTGTCTTTCCATTTTGGCTACCTCCCTGTGTTTGTTTCTATGTTAGGTAGGGCTGCTCTGTCTCCCAGTCTTGAGTGTCCTCATGTAGTATGTGTCTTGTAGGGCCCAGCAATGCAATCTTTTTGGTCACCTGAGCTGGGTACTCCAGGTGTGTCCCTTGTGTGGGTTGTATGCACCCTTGTGCTGTAGTTGAGCCTTGGTTGCTGTCTGTACATTAATGGGAGAGATTGACATTTGGGCTGATTGGTTGCATTGGCAGGTCATGACCAGTGGAGGAATCCTTATGTAGTGGCTGACCCCACAGAGTAGGATTTGCTTTAGCAGGAAACCTGCCCAATCTATCCTTTGTGTGTCCTCCTTAGATGCAGCTCCGGTGGTGCTCTGGCTTGGTCTGAAGTTGGTCACTGGGTGTGCTGTCCTAGGTGCCTCCTGGGAGGGGCCCCACCACACCAAGTTCAGCTGAAGACAGTGCCTTGCCTGGGGCCACCTGGCATGTGTCACCAAGTAATCTGCATATGGCTGCCACCAGTGCTGGGCTTGGAGGTGCTTTGAGAGGCCAAGGCAAGAACTGAGGTCAGCTGTCACTAGTGCCAGGTTTGGGGCTGCTTAGCAAAAGGTACAGGGCACACTGAGGACAGATTCTGCTTGTTTGGGGTTTGTGAACCTTTGAGAGATTTTAGAAAAGTCCACAGCATGAGCCAAGACAGGACATTTGTAAGGAAAAGCCACTGGAAGTGGCTTGGGTGGGTTAATCAGTTGGGTGGTACAGGGTCTCAGGGACTCATTAGGGTGGGGAGAACAGTGTTAGCCAGATTGATGGAGAGTCCAATATGGCGGCCATCTATGTCTACATGCTGGGAGAGAGGAAGGTTCAACAAAGAAACAATGGATTCTGCCATTACTTCTGTCTGGGGGGAAGCTGCCTCTCCAGCCCTCACCCTGAAGCAGACAATTCATTTCCTCCCTATATGTCCCTGGTGTCTTTCAAGCTGCTGCTCCACTGCTGGAACTCAGAGCAAGTGAGTGTGTCAGACAGTAAGTCCATGCATGGGCTCTTGAAGAGGAATGTCTGTGACTTCCTCAGCCTTTTGTCTCACTCAGTCTCAATCTCTGCTGGTTTTCACAGCCAGAAATTGTGGGGACTTCTTTTTCTGGCACTGAAACCTTGGGCTGGGGGCCTGGTGTGCAGTTGGGACTTCTCGCTCCTCTGGGAGGAAAATTAAAGTCAAGATATCCCTCCTGATTTTTAACTGCCACACCCAGACCCCTGCCATGTCTCCACCCCTTCTACCAGTCTTGAGGGGGCTTCTTCTCTACATCCTTAGTTATAGGACTTTTGTTAAGTTAGACTTCAGGTGATTGTCAATGATGGTTGTTCTGTAGTTTAGTTGTAATTTTGATGTGGTTGTGAGAGGAGGCAAACGCAGTGTTTACCTACTGTTCCATCTTGACCAGAAATCTTTCCACGTGATTTGTCATTTTAAATAGCGTATTGAGGTAGATTGCGTACAGGTGACATTTGAGCTTGAAGTGAGGGGGTGAACTCTGTAGATATTTATAGAAAAAATATTTCAAGCGCAGGGAACAAAAAAATACAAAAACTCTAAAGTTTCATAATGCCTGGAGTGTCAAGATATATCAAGAAGGCTGGGGTGACTACAGCAGAAGGAACAAAGAAGAAGCCCGAGCAGATCACATAGGGCATTAGCTGAAAATTTTCCATTTGCTTTTCCAGATCCATCCTTTTGTCTTCTCCACCTTATTCAGAGCCCAGAAGGCAGACATGTATGGAGTACTTTAGCAAGCTCCTTTGCCGATAAACTTTCAGTAGGGTTTAACCAATGGGAGTTACAGACAGTAGATCCAAGGGCTGGGAATGAGTGAGGTCAGTAAATTTATTTCCCAGGCTTCCTCCCTGCTAGGTTGCTGCTTGTTGATTGTACCCTTTTACCAAAGGCTACAGATCCTGTCAGGCAGCCTTCTCCATGAAGCTATACCCCTGGGCTCACATAATTGGTAACTGCTTTCTCCTCTTGCCCCAGTAGGACTAGAGATGGTAATAGCTTTCCACTATTGTGGCCTCGGGGTAGTGCACCATCTATAACTGTTATTTTTAGCTTTCATTCTCACCCTTGCAAATAGACCCTTTATAAAACTCCCCTCAATCACTAGTTTGATTTTGCCACTATTTTCCTTCCAAGCCTCTAACTGATAAAAGTGTTGTAGACCAGAGGTCCCCAGTCTTTTTGGCACCAGGGACTGGTGCTCTTATGAGAATTTAATGCCTGATAATCTGAGGCAGTGATGCTAGTGCTGGGGAGCGACTGCAAATACAGATGAAGCTTCGCTTGCTAGTCTGACTCTCACTTCCTGCTGTGTGGTCCAGTTCCTAATAGGCTACAGACTAGTATTGGTCCATGGCCTGGGGGTTGGGGATTCCTGTTGTAGACCATTATAAGGATATTGATATTTATCCTGAGAAAGATGGGGAGAGATGCAGAAGAGTGACTTATATTCTAAAAGAATCAGTTCAGCTCCTGTGTTGAAAATAGTCTGTAAGAGGGCAAGGTTGAATCAAAAATAGTTAGGAGATTACTACCACAATCCCTTCCTTCCTTCCTTCCTTCCTTCCTTCCTTCCTTCCTTCCTTCCTTCCTTCCTTCCTTCCTTCCTTCCTTCCTTCTTCTCTAGAACACTCCATATTCTCAGAACCAAACATAGTATCTGGTACATAACAATATTCTACAAATATTTCCGGAATAACTGACTGACGGAATGATCTCATTCAAAACTGGGCCTATGATGATCTTGAAAGGTGATTGCCAAAAGT
>NW_011888851.1:3334379-3393429 GCF_000151845.1 Pteropus vampyrus
GAGCAGATCACATAGGGCATTAGCTGAAAATTTTCCATTTGCTTTTCCAGATCCATCCTTTTGTCTTCTCCACCTTATTCAGAGCCCAGAAGGCAGACATGTATGGAGTACTTTAGCAAGCTCCTTTGCCGATAAACTTTCAGTAGGGTTTAACCAATGGGAGTTACAGACAGTAGATCCAAGGGCTGGGAATGAGTGAGGTCAGTAAATTTATTTCCCAGGCTTCCTCCCTGCTAGGTTGCTGCTTGTTGATTGTACCCTTTTACCAAAGGCTACAGATCCTGTCAGGCAGCCTTCTCCATGAAGCTATACCCCTGGGCTCACATAATTGGTAACTGCTTTCTCCTCTTGCCCCAGTAGGACTAGAGATGGTAATAGCTTTCCACTATTGTGGCCTCGGGGTAGTGCACCATCTATAACTGTTATTTTTAGCTTTCATTCTCACCCTTGCAAATAGACCCTTTATAAAACTCCCCTCAATCACTAGTTTGATTTTGCCACTATTTTCCTTCCAAGCCTCTAACTGATAAAAGTGTTGTAGACCAGAGGTCCCCAGTCTTTTTGGCACCAGGGACTGGTGCTCTTATGAGAATTTAATGCCTGATAATCTGAGGCAGTGATGCTAGTGCTGGGGAGCGACTGCAAATACAGATGAAGCTTCGCTTGCTAGTCTGACTCTCACTTCCTGCTGTGTGGTCCAGTTCCTAATAGGCTACAGACTAGTATTGGTCCATGGCCTGGGGGTTGGGGATTCCTGTTGTAGACCATTATAAGGATATTGATATTTATCCTGAGAAAGATGGGGAGAGATGCAGAAGAGTGACTTATATTCTAAAAGAATCAGTTCAGCTCCTGTGTTGAAAATAGTCTGTAAGAGGGCAAGGTTGAATCAAAAATAGTTAGGAGATTACTACCACAATCCCTTCCTTCCTTCCTTCCTTCCTTCCTTCCTTCCTTCCTTCCTTCCTTCCTTCCTTCCTTCCTTCCTTCCTTCCTTCTTCTCTAGAACACTCCATATTCTCAGAACCAAACATAGTATCTGGTACATAACAATATTCTACAAATATTTCCGGAATAACTGACTGACGGAATGATCTCATTCAAAACTGGGCCTATGATGATCTTGAAAGGTGATTGCCAAAAGTCCAGAACCACACCCTAGTACTGTTTGTGTCCCATTTAGTGCCTTGAACAAAGTAAACATTTAGCAATTATTTTTTAAATAATTAATGAATATAGTCATAAACATTAAACTCTGCATATTGCTATTGAGAGATAATACAATTTTATAAGTAAGTGCATGCATAGTCTGTGATTAGACTCAGATGTTTGACTTTTACATCTACCACTTGTTTTGACAGATTGAGCAAAACACTTAACCTCTCTGAGCCTGGGTTTCCTGATCTGAAAAATTAGGTTAATAATAGAACTAGCCTCATGAGGATTAAATGAAGAATGTAGGACACACTGGATCTGCATATGTTATCAATAAAATAATCCTCCAGTTTGAGTTAAGTGACCGCCTCTGCTCCTTGGGTTTTCCTGTGGCAGAGCAGTTATCTCAGTCAATATTTTGTTTGTCTGCTCCCCTATTAGGTTTTAAGCCTTTGGTGGGCAAGGACTTAATTTTATTAATCTTTAAATTCCCAGAACCAGTACATTGATGACCCTCAATGAATCTGTTTCAAGTTGAATAGGACTGAATTAGAGATGACAACCCTTATTCCAGAAAAAGAAGAGCACCGTGATATTGATCAGTGTTAATTTCAATGAGTTCTTAGTAAGTATTGATAAGGCACATGCACTTACCTACAGGCATGTTTGCTAAAAGTTATTCACAAAAGCCATTCGAGACAGGCTGTACACTTGGGGTCTTAGTTGTGGTGATATAGGAGAAGAATGAATGAGGAGGAGAAGAGCAGTGACTGCTGGAGAAGAACTCCCTCAGTGTAGACCTTGACCCTTTCTCTGCCATTATTGGCTTTTCCCAAAGCCAGCTTCCTAAGTGCTCCAGTTAGATTTCTTTTATCAGTTGCTAGGTATAGCCAGTTAAGTCAGCTGAAGTAGTGGAAATTTCTATTCAACTTATAAATAGTTGAAGAGCCCTTCTTGGTGAAATGTAAAACGAGAAAATATTCCATTTTCTCCTGGGAAGGTGGATCAGGATTCGGTGTATGATGCTGTCACGTCAGCCATGTCAGGGCTGCTGTTCACGAGACCACACAGCTATAAGTTATTCACGGGAATATAACAAAGAGCCTTAGTGAGTAATAAGTGTTCTTCTGAAGCTTGCTCTCCAGCTAGAAGCCGAGGCCTGCAGAGTTATTCTGTAAGAAGGAGAAATGGACCTCACATCCTTTAGGGTTGGTATACTTTGCAAATATGAAAATAATGCATTGAGCAATTCAAGGAACCTCCAGGAAATTTTATGCTCTTTCTGGGGACATGTGGAGTTTTTATCCTTCCTTTTCCAGGGGAAGCAGAGAAGATACTTTTATTGATGATCATTTTTCTATCTTGGCTGGATATCAACTATTTTCTTTCTTTCTTTCTTTCTCTTTCTCTCTCTCTCTCTCTCTCTCTTTCTTCATGGGTTTCTTCTTAATACCTTTTGGTTCATATATTTAGATCTTTATTCTTGGTGCCTATAATTAAAAGATCTGAGAGAAGATATCTTTCTCAGAGTGATATTTAGTTCTTTTATGTACAATTATTATTATTTAAGGAAGATATCATTTCACATGATGAATGAGGGTTCGTAAGTAGGAATCCTTTTCTATTTGGTTTTTGGCTTGAGGGAGCTCTGAAGTCTTTGCAGTAAATAGCGAAAAAAAGTATTGGTTTTTGAATAAGAGGTAAGTGACAATTCTAAGTTCTCTGAGACCCTAGGCCAGGTTACCCATCTTCTCTGAGTACTGTAACGGGGAATATTAAACCTTGGAAAGTTCTTACTAAATAATACAGCAAGCCCAGAGCATCGAGCATTATCCCTTTGTACATTAGGTGTTCAATAAATGTTAATTTCTTTTTCTGCCAACTTTTCCGAGAAACAATATTCTTTTTCTCATTGCTACTTATTTGAATAACGCTATCTGTTTTCTGATTACCCTTCAGGTAACACCCACCACTCTGAGAATAAAGTTCACACTCTTTAGCATAGCCTTTCTTAGGTTCTTTGTGCCCTGCTGTTCTCCTCACTTTACTGGGCACGTTTACCTTCCTTTGGCACTATCTTCTTCACGACACCTGGCTAACCCATTTTTCAAAATGTACTTTAGCTGTCATTTGTCCACATGTATTTGCTGAGCCCTAAGTTTGACATCTGTACTCCAGTGGAGCTTGTCACATACTCCGTTATGGCTATTACTACATTGTGTTAGATTCTTCTGTATCTCCCACTAGGCTGTAAGTTTCAGGCATTCACCATAGTGATGAGCACACAGGGAGTGATCAATAAATGTGTTGAATGAACAGACAAGTAAAAGACTAAATGTCAATGAGGAACCCCTAATTGGAAGATAGTTAAAGATGGAGAATTTTTGTCAGTACCTAAGGTCTGGATGAGTAATTAAGGTTTTACTTTTCTTTTTGGTGAAGATAGTTGTTAGTTTATGGGTAATTCTGTGTTATTGTGGTTAAGAATGCAGCCTCTGGACCATCATGACCTAGGTTCAAATCCCAGCTCTGCCACTGATTGCTATGTGATCTTGGGTTAATTAATGGCTCAGTTTTCTCACCTCTAAAGTGAGCATAATAATAATTCCTATTTCAGAGATCATTATGAAAATTAAATGAGTTTTTGCATGTAATGCACTTATAACACCTGTACTGAGCTTATTCCAGCACATGGCATATTGTAAACATTAAGCATTTTTTTTTAAAAAAAGCAATCTTACAATTATGAGCAAAGGACCAGAGGTGGACTCAGCATAGGAGAAGGTGCCACAGACAAGAGGCATTATAAGAGGCATTATTACCTTTTAAAAGTTGACAAAATTAAAGAATTATAACATCTCTATAAAAAGTAATATCACTGAAACTTCTCCTTTTCTCCCTCCTGTGTAGAGTGGGTGAGTTTAGTGACAGACTGTTTTGGAAGGAGCTAGAAATATCAGCTTAAAAAATGCTTGGCAACCACTTTAAAGTGATTATCTGACTTTGGGAGAAAGGGAGAATACTGAGGTATTCCTCTTATCCAAATTTGGAAATGTCACGGAGGCATAATGAATCATCTCACAGTGGCTTTAAAAACATTTTTTTCACACTGAGTGTTGCCTATTGCCTTCCATTGCCAGCAATTCTGAAACTCAGGATAACCACAAAACCCCAAGGAAGCTACCCAGTTTTATGAATTAGGGGAAAATTCAGGTGTAATTCCTTTACCACACTTGCATGGACATTGTGTTTGGCTCCCCAACCTCTCTTCTACTCTATACATAGTCTAAGTCGATCAAGGTAACTTATCAGCTATGAATGAGCTCAGACACAGGCCAGTGCAACACAAAGAAAGGAATTTTGAAGGAAGAACTCAGTATTTCTCTCTTGCTGGATGTAAACAAAGAAGCACATTGCTGTGATTGCTCCTGGCAACCATTTCTGGTCAAGACCACCAGTCTTAGGATGAACCCATACTGTGACTTAGAGGGGTGGGAGGTAGTGCACCCGTGATGACACAGTTGAGCCCCTGCAGCTGGCCCTGACTCTGCAATTCCTCTTCTGCATTACACTAAATTTCCTTATTGTTAAGCTAGTTTAATTGGAGTTTCTTGTTATTCACGTCTAACAAATGTTCTAATCAAACACACTAATGATACTTCTTTCACGTTGCCTTGTAAGGAAGTTATTTATGTCCATGTGGGTGTCCCTATTAGATTGTGCATAACTTGAGGGCAGCTGCCATGTCTCATACATTTTTTATTTCTTTCAAAACACTTAACATAGTGTCTTACACATAGTCACAATTTCACTATCCATTGATATCTATCAATGTTGGAAGCAATATACCCTGACAGCCTTTGGCCTCATTTAACAGCAGTGAAGCCCCTTTTAAAGAACAGAGTTTGCTTTTTTGATCAGTAATCACAAAAGCCATTGTTTGGTAGAAGTGAATAAAAGCAGGATCTTTCAGTATCTTTTTTATGTTGCTTGTGCAGTAGTTGGTTATAAAAACTCTTATTATGAATTAAACCATTAAATTATGTTTTCATAATATGCAACCAAGTACACTCTCCCTAGCTTTCCCCCTATCAGGACTAATTTCAGGCAGTCTGTTTATAGAGTGAAGATGAATTTTATTGGTGACAAATGCACTCCTGCATTAACAAATTAAGTGTGCTCTCAAAGGAGAAAAACCAACTCGGAGAAAATTGGGTTGTCTGAAAATTGAAGTCTAAAAAAAGGACTTCTTTCCTCAGGGGACATTCAGTATTTTTGTAATCACATAGAAAAGAAATCATACGTCTCTTGGGTATAACATTAAAATAAATTAATCTTGCTGCCTTATTCATAATGGCTCACGGCAAACTAAAAATGTTTATTTTTATATTTCCCTTGCTCATAAAACCAGGTTTTTCTATAACCGCGATCTCACTAAAGATGCATAATATGTCAGCTTATAGGAGATGAAGACAATGGTCTTTGTTCTTCTATTTTTGGCTTATTACTAATAGGTGAGTGATCATGAGGAATAGTAGGACCCCAAAGCCTCAAGATCTTGACTTGATGTCACTAAAATATCATCCACTTTTTTTCCCTGCTGTTCTTAGGATTTAAGATGTCTTCTATTCCTTAGAAATATGCTGCCTTATGATTAGACCCTGATGACAGCTTTTATCATTCTTCTCTGTTAAGCCTAACTTGTGGTTAGTTTTCACCTATGCCGCACCAGGTTTTCCCTTCATCTGTTCTTCCATGCTCAGCCTCTGTCTGTATACCCATTCTCCTAAAATACTAGAAAATTCATTCATGTATATTTCTTTGGCGTTCTCCAAGTCCAGTGCTGAGAGACTTCACTCTATCACAGATGTAGGTTACTGTATGAAGTAGCTTCCAGTAAGATGAGGTCCTCACCATTTTTTACTGCAGGGTAACATAATTTTAAATACTAAATTTTCATAATATTCAAAATGTTCAAAAGGTATGAATGACCTCTGTAATTGATACAGAGTGATCCTGAAAAAAATATCAGTTTTTCCTGGAATTTAACCACCTGAACATCTTATTGTATATAGAAATGATGTAGTCATTGATGGAAACCCTAATATTTTCTCAGGAACAGAAATAAACTTTTGTAAATAAACAGTTGCCATGTGATCACAAGTAGATTTACGAAAGTCTGGGAATATTTTGATGGTTCGTAATTGTGACTATTTTTTTTGTGCTCTCCTTAATTTTTTTTTCTAAAGTTATGAACAGTGATAACATTTAGTTAGGAAGAAATACTATCCAAGCCTGGGTAAAGAATTCTTTCTAATTGATTGATTGCAGAATACAGGTTTTTAAAAAATTTACTTAATTTCATTGGGCTTATTTGAAATAATAGTTCTTATTTGCAAAGCAGAGGAAATTCTGGTTAAAATCAGAATAACCATTACAGGAGAGACTGGGGACAAAATACTAAATATTACTTTTTTTTTGGAAATGAATCTCCCTAATACTTTGTCAGCTAGAAACTGGCTAAGCTATAGTCCAAACGATGGATTCCTTGATCTTGTCCTACCATGGGGCAGAGAGAAGTGGCCAAATATGGGAGATGAGAGTCATAAGGAAAGTACTGATAACTGTAGGAATACCTAATCAAGCATCAGGGAAGTTGTCATCTAATTCAAAAGAATTCTTCAAGTTACGAGGAGAAACTACTGTTTAGTAAAAATGCTAACATATTTCTTGAAGCCTTTTTTTTTTTTTTTTTACTTTCAGATTAAATTTAAATCAAGATTAAAGAAAGAGGACATTGTCTTTTCACAGTATATTTCTGTCCCCTAACCTATTCCTGTTAGTTTTAAACATGATTAATCATTTGACATGACTACCCAAATGATAGACTGTTTGTATTAAACATATATTACAATTTATTTTCCCATATATAATTAGTTATAATCATTGCTGCCAGAATGTAAAATGACACATCAATGATAAGAAGAGATAATAGCAGCTGCATGCATGAAAAGGCATACAAAACACCTGAAGCTTATAATTACATCTCTCTCCTCACCCCTTATATTTGTGTCACAATGCATCTCAGGTAGCATAGACTATAGGTAGTCATTAAAATCACGTGAATATTCTACTAGGATGTACTGCAAATATGTAAGTACTCCATGGGTACATAGATTTTCAGTATTAAAAAAAGTTAATAATTTGGAATGCATTTTATCAAAACAAGATTTCTTTTCAGGAAGCTTGAATTATGCATTATCTTGATATTTTTATGCATTTAATGGGATACCAAATTTGCACTGACTACAGTGCTAGTCACCTTGGAGAATACTCAAAACAAAAGGTACTACCTCCTTTCAAGAGACTTACAATTTTTCCAAGTGATGGAAACAAGACAATACCTGTGAAGCAAGAAGAAATGATATCATACCCATCTAATTTTTTCTAAGTTCTACAGTCTGTGTTAGAATTTGGAGAGAGGAGATCAGGAGATATGTGTGGAGGATGTGAGCTTGAGCTGAATTTTGATGGTTAAGATTTATATAGATGTAGATAAAGTTAGATGTAAGAGACATTTTCCATGGTTCACAGGAGTTTCATAACTTCATCTTAGATTTTCCTTCTATTATCTGAGCTATATTACATTTTCTCATTTAACCAGCATTATCTAACATATATAGATAATCACAGTGAGCTTGAGAGAGAGATTAAAAAAAAAAATAAGAGGTATGCTCCCCACTCTGATCTAGCTAGCTGAGCAACAAAATATAGATTCATCAAGCTACTAGACAACAAATACAAAGTAAAGGTTTTTGGTTTTATCTTTATTTTAACTCCATAGGTATGTGGACCTTATGGCTCTAAGCTTCCTAACATTTTCTCTACTCATAACTCAGAAAAACCTGCACAATAGGCCAAACAGGTTTTGGACAATCCAAAAACTTTTACTGGATTCAATTTGAGGCAAAGTTTGGCATGTAAGTATGTTAGAATTTTGCTTTCATTTGATTTGTTGAAAGTGAAACAACAATTAAACAACATATAACTAAAGTGGTTTAACAGAGGCTTTATAAAGTCATAGGTTGACTCACTTAAAATGTTCCACAGGTTATGAAAAGACAGAGATTTTTGCAAAGATCTGTGAACATTATCTTTTATATTTGATATTAAACATTATTTCGTTCTGGTTGGCTGATTATATACATCTGTTTGCAAAACACAAATTCTGCATTTTAAGTCAATGACTTTATTGAGTTATTTATGCAAACTGTCTTACTTAATCTGGTCTTGCCTAACATTATAGCTAAAGGCTAGGTTTAATTTTAGTGGCTTAAATGCCTTATGACTGATTTGTGCTCACTTGTGTAAGGATAATAAATTCCTTGAAGAGGTGTTGTGATTAGAAAATAGTGACCCTGATTTTATCTGTAAGCTATCTGTGGTCTTTGAGGCCTTTTTCGGGCTGTTCTTTGTGAGAAAAGTTGCCTCCAAGGTCCCTGCTTAGAGAATTGGTCTCAAGGCCACAGAGTAGTGAGGACTGAAAAGAGTAGACCCCACTATTCAAGATGGACAAAATTGTTTCTGTGAGAGCAGCAGATGTGGGCACATGCTCTTTTCTAACCTGGTGAAGTTATAATAAAGCTCTTGTGAGTCTGCAAGGGGACCATCTGAAAGAAGTACTCAGCATATAAACTCTTGAAGAGGCCTGTCGTGGGCACATCTGTAAGTACTGGCACAAGCGTTTTCATGATTCCCATGACTTCATAACCACAGCTTATATCATCCAGATGTACCATGAGAATCAACTAAAAAATATGGTTTTGATTTTAGGTTCTTGAGTAATCACATCACTAAGACCTATTGGGGTATCTTAGTATTGACACTCTCTCAAATAGGAAATAACATAAATATTGGGCTAATAAATTAAATTACTATTGATTCAAATCAACAAGTAACATAATACTTATTGCTAAGATATTAAGTATTATGGGAAATATAAAGATGATAGTAAATTCTAACCTCAAAAATAGTTTAAAATCTAGTAGAAGATATTAGAAGTACTTACCCAACACTAATTGAAAAGAGAAGAGCTATGTGCTTTGAATTGTTTTGTAATAAGGTCCATGAGAAAGGTAGAGCTATAGAAGAAAAACATTAAAAAAAAATAGAAAGAATAAGGGAGAGAGAGAGAGAGAGAGAGAGAGAGAGAAAGAGAGAGAGAGAGAGAGAGAGAGAGAGAGAGAGAGATGACTTCTCAGTTGGAAACATCAGAAAAAGTTTTATAATGAAAGCAGAACTAGAAGTGGAATAAGAAAGGTGGGCAAAGCAAACGATGTGACTTCTGATTTTGCAATCATCTTTTAACTTTATTTTGTTTGTCTTCAAAGCTTTTTTCCCGGGGGTGATTAAAAAAAGATCCTAGAGACCCATAAGTCAGGATCGTGCTATGTAGTGACAGCATCTACTATTTTGTAGATCACTAAGTAAAAACATGACAAATTTTACACTTAATCTTAGCCAAAAGGCCAAGAAGTGACATGGTACAGATTTTAATACTACGATTATTTGGCTATAACTGACACAGACCACACTTTAAGAGAAAGATGAAAGGATGTCTGCATATATTGTTTATTTGGCTTGGAATTATAATTACAACTTATTATATTGGTTATTATTCCTTGAATCCTTTTGTGATAAAGTTATGCTGTTGTTAATGTCCTTTCCATACAATTGATAGCATTACAAGTCTTGTAAGGTTTTAGATGTAATTTTGTACACACTTTTTCCTTATGTTGTACATGTCCGTATTAACAAAAGACAGGAGAGACTCAAGGTCTCATTGTCCATAGAATTCAGAGGTTAACTCAGTTTCGTAGAGCTCATATTCCTAAAACTCATTTCCTGGGCATAAAGTAAGATATCTCTTTCACATGATTTAGCTTAACTGGGTGTCCCTCAGCTAAACAAATGTATAGTATTTGTAGTAATTGTGGTGATTTAATAACTTTCTATTTTAACTTATTTTGTTCTTCATAAACCACTGGGAACCAACAAATACATTTCTGAAATAACAATGTCAATGACATTGGGACATTAGCCTTTCTTTTAATAGGTTTAGATATGTATGAAAATAGTTTTTACATATTGCAGTTAAAATTAAATATATTCTGAAAGTTCTAGAAAAGTCTACTGTTGATATAAAAGGTTACATTTCAAATTTCTAAAAAGTCTTCCTATTTGAAGACACATGCACATACACACACACATACACATAGCTCATCAGTACTTTCCTTCGGTTATTCAGGTCTAATGATTACTACAATGATGTAAGTTGAATAAAATAAATTATAGAAATAATCTCATTTTATAATTTTAGTACTTATTTTAAGGTATACTTAATTTAGTGCTTTACCTACATGTGAGGCCGCATGTAAAACTTGACTCACATCACACTTGATTCATATTATGTATCAAGGCTGTTTTATGATATATTTTACAAACATAAAAAGAAGGTAAAAGGTCACGTTCTTGTAAAAAAAAGAAGTAATGCCTTCTTTTATAAAAATTTTTTATTGCCATTACCTTAACTTCATTAAAAACTCACAGGTTGTATTACAGGGCACTGAGTTTAGCAGGGGAAGGCACTGGGGTACATTTGTGCCTTGTGAAGACACATTAATTAGAGCCAGTTCCATCTTTTGACTCAAGAATCAAAACTTTAGTATTAGACTACAAGTAAGTAAGCAATAAAGAGAACATACAAGCATGCAAAGTCATTTATTATATCATCATTCAAAACTATGAATAATTAGAGAAAAATAAAGTTAATATCTAGTAATATGGAGTTAGTTTAGTAATTTATAGCACATTCCCTTAGCCACATAGAACGATGGTGCTGAGTGACTCTAAATTTTTTTCTCAAATATTGCTATTGTAATATTTCAACAAGAAAAGCAACATATGAAAATAATCTGCAAAATACACATGCTGTTTTGAATAGAATTATTAGTTTTGATATTCTATATTACATCAGACTCTAACTGCATAAAATACTTTGACTTTGAAATCAAAATAAGCAAATGTATGTATTGTTTTGATTTCAAAACAACAAAATAAATACATTTAAATTCTTTTTTTTTTTTACAAAAATGGCCAAAAAGCACTGTTAAAATAATGTTTACAGTATTCTTATAATTTTGCAAAACAGTAACTTTAAAACACTAATTGATGCAGCTTTTGTTTCCAGTAATTCCTAATTATAAGTCAAAGTCTTCCACCCATGGAAACAGTGACTTTTGCTGATTCTCAAGGAAGGCAGACACAACTACTGGGGACAAAGTTGTCCTCACTTGGCTCCAGATTTGTCTCTTTTTTGGAAGTCCACAGCAGACATAGTACTCTAAAAGCCACAATACTTTTATGAACCACTTGGGAGAAAAAATGTCTTCATTGAAATTTAGTAATTTGAATTGGTAAATCAAAAACAAAGCCTAATGAATGGAGGAGTTGAGTTTATATTCTAAACTAGACTCTGGAAGACTTACAATGCCTTTCCTTCCCACCTGGAGATCCAGGACCTTTGAACCCAAGTTAGGCTTAGTTAAGGGAGGAACTCGAGGAATTTTCAAGGAAAGCATGAGTATCAATGCTGGACAGGGTCCTGCTCTTTATCTCCCTGCAATTAAAGCCTGGCTTAAGAGACTAGGTTACCTAAGTGGGCTAAAGATTCTGAAAGAAAGAGAGGCTGGTGTCCACTTCTCATCTGGAATTCTGGAAGGAGACATTTCCCAAGGTCTACACCTGTGTGGGGCTGCCTTAGTAGACAGAGATTGTGGTGTGATGCTTCAGAGAGGACCTGAGTCACCTTCTTGCACAACATCATCCTCAAATCTCATCACCTTTGAATGCATCCAGGAAATCCCAAACATTGTGCATGAGGGAATATAAAATGTAGTTGAGAACTGTGACCTGTCTGTCTGCCAGAGGTCAGCAGGGGACTGAGAGAGTGCGCTCAACAGTAGAGACTTGGGCAGGGAGTTTAGAAAATCAGCAGCTATAGTAAGTGTTGAGGGGGCAGCAACACATAAAAGCTCCCCAGCACAGCTTGACAGACACTTGATTTGACAGATACAGAAGAACTCCCCAGCGGAGCCCCACCACCATATCAATTCTGGTCGCAGCATAAAGATGATAACACCTAAGACAGAAACATGAGATATACATCCTAGGACAGAGGAGGGCTCTCTGAACAGAAGCCCCTGCCCCCAAGCCAGGATGATACATAAGTCCTGAGAACTTACCTCTCTCCTAGGAGGAAGAAGAACTTCCAGATGTGATAGGGTGGGTGGGGAGAGAGGAGCAATTGTTAAGAGACCCAGTTTGAAAATAGAAGAATCCCTTTGAGCTGCAGTATAAATAAATAAATAGAAGGAAGAAGAAAGAAAGAGAGAAAGAGAGAGAGAGAGAGAGAGAGAAGGAAAGAAAGAAAGAAAGAAAGAAAAAGAAAGAAAGAAAGAAAAAACTTTTTTCTATAATTAACAGAAATGTGGGCTTAAGGACTGGGTTACTTTTAACTATAAGAAATAAAGAAGTTTCTGTTTCTGCACACCTGTATTTTTGTGCCTCAGGAAATAAATACCTGTGTGTGTGTGTGTGTGTGTGTGTGTGTACACATATATAAATCTCAAAGAAAATGAGATTTGCTACCAATTTTCTGTCCTCAGGAAACACACTGTGGCTTCAGTCACAGTGGATCATGCCTGGACAGAGCATGTGGGGAGAGCAGAAGCAGACGAGTGGAGAAAGAGAGAACTTGGCACTGTGGATAAGACATGGTCAGTAATGTCAGATTCACTTTTTACCCATAGACAAGACTTTGGCTCTCGAAACCAGGGAACTGCTGGCAATTTGTTTAACCTGAGGTAAATCAGGGTCAGTCTGGAGGAGAAACCGACCTGTTTAGAAAGCTTAGGGCCAGGTTCTAGGAATTCAAGAGATTTAAAAAAAAAAAAAAGTTACAGATTATTGTATTTGAGTCACATTGCCTTATGGGTTTTTGTGTTTATTTCCTACAAAAGCCAGGAACGCAATTGGTTGGCCACTGGGAACCGATTTCTCCATGGAGGGAAATTTTGCAGCTGATTAAGAGAAAAAGAAACGTGTTTGCAAGTGTCCTCTGTAATTGTGTGGGGACTCTAGAGTGAGAAGTATGGGATACAGCAGAGTATTACAGAAACAGTGGAAAACAATTTGGAGTTGAATACATCTGCATTTAAATCCTGGGACTTCTGCTTACTCAATTTGTGTGACCAGAAATGGGTCAGTTTCCTCTTTATCAAAATGGGAACAATTACACTTACGTTGCCAAGTTATTGTGTGCATAAAGTATGTAACTCCTTCTCTGGTACCTATTTGGTGGGTACTTATTAAATGGTAGTTATTTACAGAAAAAGATATATTCACTTATAATTATTTTTCTGTCGCATTTTTGTTTCTTATGTTTTTAACCGTTATATAGATTTCTCTAATGGCTGTAACAAATTACCACGAATTAGGTGGCTTAAGAAATCAGATTTATCCTTACAGTTCTGAAGGCCAAAAGTCTGAACTCGAGATGTAGGCTCCCTCCAGAGGCTCTAGAAGGAGAATCTCTTCCTCATCTCTTCCAGTTACTGGTGGCTGTCAGCATTCCTAGGCTCATAGCTGCATCTCCCTCTGCTCCATGATCCCATCACCTTCTCTGGTGTGTGTCTATATTAAATCTCTTTCCACTTCTCTTTTATAAGGGTCCACGTGATTGCATTTAGGGCTAACCTGGGATAAACAACTCCTCTCTAGATACTTAATTTAATCACATCTATTGCCAGACAAGGTAATATTAAGTTTCAGGGATTAGGAAGTGAATATGTATTTGGGGAGCTATTTTTTCCACCCACCATACCTGACTAAATCTTACACTATTGTCCAAATGGTGTGTCTCTGCAAAGGTCACATGTGGGAATTCAATGCCTAATGTGATTGTAACAGGGGATAGGTACTTCGGGAGGTTCTTAGGTTAGGAGGGTGGAGCTCTCATGAATGAGACTAGCGTTCTTATAACAGAGATTCCACAAAGACCCTTTGCCCCTTCCACCATGTTCAGAGAGAAAAAGTCTGTGACCTGGAAGAAGATCTTCGGAACTGTGAGAAATGAATTTCTGTTGTGTATAAGCCACTCAGTCAGTGGGAGTTTATTATAGCAGCCTGAGTGGATTAAGACATCCATTTTGTAGGGAATTTTTGTGAAAATGAAAGCCTAACATGTAAAGTTTCAGAAACAATTTAAACTTTGCTTTAAAGTTGGCTGAGGTAAGAGTATCTATGGGAACAAGGGACATAGTTGCCAGAATTAAGGAAAAGAAAACCTAAAAGATGAATACCTGAAATAAAGCACCACTATTTGGGAAAGTGAGAAGATTTGAAATAAAGATGGTTAACATAGTATCGCTTTATTTACCATTTATCTCTAGAGCAAATTCCTAGAAATCAAATCCTATTATGCTACTGTTTTTCACTCTATAATTGGAATTATCCATCTGTGAAAAAATCTCTGTCATTCGAATTGAAAAAGTTTTCAGAGATCTACGGCCATGACCCTTCTCCTAGCATTGTATCTGTTTAGGTGCTGGTATTCTAAATATTGCACGGTGTTCCTTACTCCACACCTGTACTATTTCCCCTGAATTATGGGAGTACCTCCTTGACTGGGAAAATCACTGAATTGTGCATTTGTAGCTTCTTTGATTATCATCTACATCTAATATTTAAATATGATCTTTGGTCTTAAGTAACCTATAAAACATTTTCTTCTTGTTTATTATTCTGTTTTGTAATTCTATATTTAAA
Organism: Pteropus vampyrus; assembly: GCF_000151845.1. Taxonomy (NCBI): domain Eukaryota; kingdom Metazoa; phylum Chordata; class Mammalia; order Chiroptera; family Pteropodidae; genus Pteropus; species Pteropus vampyrus. Next base: position 3,349,422 of record NW_011888851.1, read on the forward strand.
GCTCATTTAAAGTAAAAGATGTATATGCAACTAGAAAAAATGATGCTTTATTTTGTTTCTAATCAGATTTTGGCCTGCAAAGAAATAATCTTACACTTATTCTTAAATTAGAGATTTATTTATTTATGATCTTGTTATCAGCAATACTTGTGCTTTCCCATAACACTTAGGATTTTTTTTAAATCTCATGGATACTATGTATTGTATAAATGGTCAGATTTCCCTTTTTATGTTGGTCATTAATTTTATTACCTGCCTATAAGAGTATAAGGAAATTTTGGCATATATTTTCATATTTTTTTGGCAGCATTTTATATCACTGCTCTCATTTTTCTTTTGTATGTTTCTGTTGTAAGTTAAATTGTGTCCTCCAAAAAGATATATCCTCTAAAAAGAAGTTCTAATTCCTGATGCCTGTGAATGGGAACTTATTTAAACATAGGGTTTGCAAATATAATCAAGTAAACATGAAGTCACATTGAATTAAGGTGGACCCTAATCCAGTGAAATGGTAGAAACTTGGCTGAATTGTGCTCTGTTGTTGAGTGGAAAGCAAAATTTATAAGTGGTGAGCTTGTGACCTGTGACCTTATTTTGAAACAGGGCCTTCACAGATACAAGCAAGTTAAGAGGTGCTCATACTGAATTAGGGTAGGTCCTAAAGGCAATATGACAACTGTTGTTCTTACAAGAGGAAGAGAGAACAGGTAGACACAGAGACACATAGAGGGGAGACCACCACGTAGAGACAGAGGCAGAGATTTTAGTGATGCATCTACAAGCCGAAGATTGCAGTCAACTACCGGAAGGTAGGAAGAGACAAGGAAGGATTATATCCTAGAGTTTGCAGAGGCACGATAACCCTAAGACACTTTGATTTTGAACTTTGAGCTTCTTATATCTGTGAGAGAATAAATTTCTATTTTTTAAGCTACATACTTTATGGTATATTGTTATGGCAGCCTTAGAAAATTGATACAGTGTCCATGTATTTGAGTGTGTGCCTGTGTGTAAAATGTGCATCTATTTGTGGTTATACGTGGGACAGAAATTGTCTACTATTTCAAATTTCTGCCATCTAACATTTTTTTAAAAAGTACAATTATTAAATAAATAATTCTCATAGAATAAGATTATATTTCCTTGTTTAAGGTTGTTATTGGAATATATCATCTTTGGATAAAAATATAATTAGTTATATTGCTTCCAGGACAATGACCCAGGATAGATTTTTTTTTTAATTTATGCATTTTCCTGACTCTGCCAACAGTAAACTTGGTGGCATTCTGCAGGAAGTTACCTCAAAATTCCCTGTAAGACTTAACATGATTAGGAAGCAAGTAAATTCTGGGCTTGAAAGATCAGAGATTTCCTTTGTGTGGGTGTTTCACTAAGATAAAATGAATTTGGGATTTGCTAAGAGATAGGTCAAGCCAGTACACATCCCGGTTTGTCCCTCCATGGCATCTGCCCTATTTGATGTGGCCATATAAAGCCTCTGGGTAAGACAGCAAGCAGATGCACTGGAGACATTTTCTAAGACAGAAACAAATGAGTGACAAAGCCATTTTCCCTTCTTTCAATTTTTTGCATTTCAGGGTTTGGCAGGGGTGAACTCTACTTTCATGTAGATGATAATGCAATGCTGTAAAGGAATTGAATTGAGTAAGATTCTCTCTGAGTTGTAAACTTGCTTCCTGTTATTTCTTGGCTTTTTTTTTTTTTTTACTCTTGAAAACAGACAACAGTGAACTTTAAAAGCAGGGAGACAAGTTTTAAGCTTGCTATTGTTATTCAGATCAATTTGAAACCAAGATCCATCTCCCATGTCTTCTAATTTTGATGTACGTTGTCCACTGACCACTGGCCAGAGCTGAATTTAGAAAACAATATTCATTTATTCCCAGACACAGCAGTTTGTGCTGAGAGGGAAGACAGCATTTACAGTTAATAAACCTATTGCATTTTTTTGTGCATTTATTAATATCAGCTGAGGTTGTGTTGGTGTCATCTGCATTAGGTATGGTTAACTTTTGCTAGTTTTGGAAATAAATTTATCATTCTTAGTGACTTTCTCATTTAATGATCCGTACTTGCTTTCTTCAAACTTCAGCAACAATTTATTATATGTCAAATAAGTTTAGCTAATTTGGTTAAACACCAACGGACCAGAGAGCATATAGCTGAGAAACTTCTTATAACTAATACAGCAAATATCAGAGAAACCCAGCAAATATTGATGAAAATACCTTTAGAAGAGGAGAACAAATTCTCTGTTTTAGGGCTCAAAGAGAAAATCATCTCTGATTCTTAAAATTCTAAAAGTCTCTCGGTAAAAACTCAATTAGATAGCACGATGCTATTTTTTATTTTTATAAAAAAATATAATGACTACTCAAAATTTTTTTCTTCGCTTATCACTGGACAATTGGGTTGATCATTAGTTGAGGTTGGTAGAAGAAATAGAAACTTCAGGGTTCTCAATATCTTGATATGTTTTCATGCATTGGATACTCTGAACTGGCCTCAACCATAAATCACATAGCTGAGAAACACCTTATATTCTTGTATTTGACAAGCACTGAAAAGCATCCAAGGCAGTGAGTTGGCACAAATACAGCATGCTTTGGCAAAAGTAAGGCCAGACTTGATATGGTGTCTCACAGGGACAGCACCTGGCACTGAAATCAGGCACACCACTCTTCAAAGGACAGCTTCTCCTCTGCAAATATATATCTTTATTTATTTATTTTTAAATTAAAGATTGATTAAAGAAAAAGAAAGCACGATTACTTTGATTTGGACAAATAAGCAGCCACGTAATTAACTTAAAAATACGCAGGTAAAAAGCACACTGATTAATTTATCATTTAATACTATGTAGTAGAGAGATGCTTGCTTGCTTTCAAAATAGAATCTGGAAAAGGGAATGCAAGGTATGTGAGCATGGCATGAAAGCACAGAGTGATATTTTGCTGCATTAAGCAAGACAAAGCACTTGGAAAAATTAGAGAGGTGATTCTAAGCAATGTGTAAATAAATAACTTATACATTAAAGCCAATCCCTGTACCTGGAGACAGAAACTGCATTTAATTTAGAATATTTATGTTTATTAAAAAAAAGATTTGATCCTGTTTCTCTACCATATTTTTTCCTTTTGAAAATTATGCATTTAATTGTTTATTTATTCTCTTGCGTACATTTACTCAGCGACACTGCTAATAACAGGGGATATTCATCCAAACCAGAAGAATGAAGGGATCAAATCTTTAGGTAATAATGATGGAAACAGAGAAACAGGAGACATTTCATAGTCAAATTATTTTGAACTGTAAATTAATTTTTTTTTCTTTTAGGCAGACGCTTATTAGGGTATTTCCAAATGGCATTGGATGATTTGCTAAGATGCAATGTAATTCTAAAAATAATTCAGCATATTGATTCTATGACATACTCTGTGCTATCAGGCACATGATAGAAAACATGGTGCTCAGAAGCAGAAAGAACTCATAAAATATTGCATGTTTTTAAGGTAGAATAGAGAGGTGAGTGCAGAAATATGCTGCTATTCAATAGCTGTAATCTGGGGCATTTACTTAACCATGCAAATTTTCAGTTTCCTCATTTGTAAAATTAGTATAATAGTAAACTTATCACATGAAATTATTGGGAAAACTATATAGAATAATGCATGTAAAGCTACAAATAAGCTGGTATGTTATTATGGCTCGATAAATGTCAGCTAGAATGTGTTATTGTGCCTGCTTAAACACTAATTTTCAAATGAGCCATAAGAATCTTGAACATCATTTGGGAATTGAGCCATGATGCAGATAAAATCACCAAAGATTTGTTTTTGTTATTTGCATGCAAAGGGAAAATAACATCTAACATTAGTCTGTTCCTTATATGGGCTAGATGTTAATGTGTGTTGGCTATTGGGATACTTGATACCTCTTCTTTGTTCTACTCTATATTGCAGGGTCTGGAAGTCTGAGAGCTATACATATTCCAATCTTCTTTGCCAGTAAGGTCTTGAATTTGTATGAAGTTCCATCAGTGAGATACGTTTGCAACATTTGGAAGGCAGAAGAGAGACAGAGGTTGACTTGGCTCTTACAAGCTCAAAGAAACCAATTGTGTGCATCTTCTTCGCAACTCTGCATTCAGCAGCTTTAAATCAGTGAGAATATTTTCACCATGGAAGTTGTTGGCAAATAGCATAGTTCAGTACTTTTATTCCTGTCCAGTAAGTCAGTTGTTAGATATATCTAGCACACCATTGGGTAGAAAACACATTATTAGTTTACTAGTACTGCAAACAGATAACTGGGCATTGATAGAAGTGATGTTTTGCAGTGATCTCTGGATATTGCTCTGTTTATCGTTAACTGTCTCAGCACTGCAGACATCTGTGACCACTGGGGCAATTAAGAGGGGGAATTCTTAACCTGAGTTACAGTAGCAATTTTCTGCTTGCTTGAATCCAGTTGTAAACCTGTGCCAGTAGTAGCCTTCTCTTTCAATAGTTTTGTAAACATCAAGTTCTTGCTGCCTAAAATACCTAGAATACTTTTGTTTTCCTGATGAAATATCTAAATATAAGTATAGTTATCTTGACAGGGCTCATGTCTATTTGACAAAATAAAGACTTTTAAAAAATTTATGATAAACTTTGAGTACACAATAGTAAGTCCTCACTTAACATTGGTGGTATGTTCTGTGACTTTAAGCAAAATGACTAATAATGAAATCAATTTTACCACAAGCTAATTGGAATAAACAAGAGTTAAGTTCCTATGGCATCTCATCAACATTATAATGAAATGATAGCATTTGAGAACCTGACATACCTATAAAGATGCTATCTCCGAATTTACTTGAATGTGAAGAAGATAAGCTCAATTGAACAAAGTAAACAAGTGAACCTATGAAAAGTACTTGTAGAGCATTTAGACTTGAAGACATTGACATTTATAGGTTTTAGAAAAATTTAAATCAAAGAACAGAAAAACCTGTTAGCACTTTGAGTGGGGGAGTTTTCTTTTTGCTTTTCTGAAGTCAGAAAGAATAAACCTAACTCTAGAATTTGAATAAACCTAACTTTTTCTAGTGAAGATGAACTTATACATGAGTAAATTATCCAGATTTATAAATTAAATAAACATTTAGTGAAAATCTTCTATGCTGAATTTTGTGGTTGTCTTCTGGGGGAATGTAAAGATAAAAAAAATAATCTTTGCTCTTGAAGAAATTATAAAAAATATTCAAGTATAGTATAAGCTAGAAAGTTATGAATTTCTTCCAAAAAATCAGGTAAAGAGCTATGCTAATACTAGTTTAAGAAGAAATTTCTGCTAGCTGAGTAATTCAATATTTCTTATTTAGTTTTCATGGTGAAGCATGAATCAATTTTAATGGACTGAGTGGAAGTAAGCACTGAGGTTGTTGGATGGAATGGTAATATGGTAGAGAAGCTTGGCAAAAGTTGAGTGGAAGAAAAGTATTCATTCCACAATTATTTCTTAAGTGTATACTACATGCCAAGTTGACTCTGCAATGATGGCTGATGTGGATATAATTTCTGCTCCCATGGAATTTATAGTCTAGTGAATAAGATTGACAAGTATAATGGGTTGATATCATCCACCCAAAATTTAGGTACATCGTGACCTTATTTGAAAATAGTGTTTTTGCAGATATAATCAGTTAAAGACACCGAGATAAAATCATTCTGAATTTAGGATGTCCTTGTAAGAAGAGAAGACACAGTGAGATGCAGAGAAGTCCATGTGAAGACTGAGGCAGAGAATAGAGTTATGCTACTACAAACCAAGGAACACCAGAGACCATCAGAAGCTGAAAGAGGCAAGGAAAGATTCTCCCCTAGAGACTTCGGAGGGAATGTGGCCTTACCAAAACCTTGATTTCAATCTTCTGGCTTCCAGAAGATTGCTTTGTGACAGAATAAACTTCTGCATTTTAAAGTCACCAAGTTTGTGGCATTAATTTTCCTAGTTGGTTGATTTCCTCCACAATACTCAGCAGATTGAGCATTGGACTCTACCTACGACTGGTGCTTTGAGAGGTGGATACCATGAAAGGACAAGGTAGTGAACAGGAGAGCTAAGAATGTGGCAAGAGAATGAGCAAAGTAAAATCCAGAGTGATGAATGGGGGTAATGAATGGAAAAGTGAGTGAAAAAAAAAATAGAAATTCAGAATCTCGGGTTCTGTCCCAGATCTCCTATTAAATATTTGGGTCATTTTGTGAACGTGTCTCAGACACTGTGGGCTTCAACTTTCCTTCTTTTGTAAAATGGAGAATTTGACTAAGTGATCAGTTTCTAAGGGTCTATCCCAAAATGTATGAGTCTGTGACTAGTACAGGGAGTAGCGAAGGCAAAAAAGAACAGAGGCGAAAGGTCAAAGTGGACTATGAATTCTTACAGAAGATTCGAGACTCACAATTGAATGCATTTATTCCATCTGAGATGTCTACATAAAACAAAATACATTGCTAAGTGTCAGCAAAACTCAATATTTTAATCAGAATTCTATTTAAAAATAAAGAAATCTTTGTTTTTTATACTATGATAACCTTTATGTACAGGAGTCTACGGTAAGGTTTATGAGGACAATGGATTATGGACGTGTCCATTATGGAGGAAGGATATTAAACAGAGAGTGAAACTGAAACTGTAAAACCCCTCCCTAACTCAGCTACGCCCACACAAGAATTGACACCACCTCATTTTTAGAGTGAGTAGTGAATAATTTGGTGAAATGCTAGTCACTCCATATTGACCATGTAATTTATAATTCTTTTTTTTCAGCTGCTCATATCCTAATTTAAACTGGTTAAAATGAGTGAAAAGGCATTTGAGATTAAAAGCTGAAGGTTTTTAACGCTAATTTTGGAGACTTAGACCACTTTCTGTGACCACCACCTACCATTATCAAATTAAGTGAATTCTTATGAAGAGTGGAGATAGGGACCAAAGTCTAAGGTCATAAGAAATTTCTCCACCTCCTTTTGTCTTGTTTTATTCTAATGTAAAGAACAGTTTGGCGAAGACTCTGAGCCCAGTCGTCCTTCAGTTGCAATCTTCAGCACAAGTGGCCACTTTCCAAGATTGGTACACACGTCAGTGGATCTGGTGGTGCATTTTGGGATGAAATATACTCCTGTGTAACAGAAAGCAATGGACATGACCTCAATATATTATGACTCACACCAGGAAGACTCTATAAGGAAATGAAATGAAATAAAAAAGAAACAAAATTCTCAAGTGTGAAGTTAAAGATTTTTCTGTGTGAAAGACAGATGATGATATTATTAATAGAGAAGGGTAAAAGCTGAAACATTTGAATGTTCAGCTAAACATCCCAAATTTCTCATTTCAGTGTGGATAGAAATAACTCAAGGTATTTCCATAATTTCAACTTCAGCCAGGAATGAGGAGGAATAAAATGCCCTCTTTGAGCAGTTTATAAACTAAAAATAAAGATGACAAAAAGTCAGATTCAGATTAAATCGGAAAAGCTGGTGGTTCACAGAAGTAGTTTTAGCTCCATAAGACAGAAATATATAGGCTATAGTAAGAGAACCATAAGTATTTACTGATACATACAGAGAGAAATAACTAGTTTCTAATCTTATTCAATACACATTGACACATGAGCAATTGAACTTTGGCAATCAACATTGATTATCAGTGAGTCCAAAATGGTCACATTTTCTAATCACTGAGAGCTAAGAATCTAAAGAAAATGATGTTTACCACTTGTTATACAATCTCTTTTTGAATATCTTCCAGGGCTTTGGTGAGCTAAGACAGAAAAATATAGCTCCAGTTCTGCTGAGTCGTTCCCAAAGACTATAATTATATTTTATAGTATTTAGCTGAAACAAATCATTTTTTCGTTTTAAGTATAATGTAGCAACAATAGCTTGAGATCTTCGAATTTTCCCCCAAATATTGCTGTTTTGTCATATATGTCCTAAAACCTACCTGTACCACAAAAGAATCCCAATAATATGTTCTTCCTATAGTGTAACTTTTAGAAAGGGCTGTCCTGGTAAAATTCCAACCTTAAAAATTATATTTTTGTCTTTATTAAGGAAGGCAACATTTTGGACTAGAAAGAATATTGAGTCTTTAGGATATCTGACTTCCAATTTTGGCTTTCTCTAAAACTGCTGCGTGACCTTGGGGAATGCATAAAACTTCTCTGGGCTTCATTTGCTTCTACGTAAAATGAAGGATGGATTTAGATTTCTGTAAAATGCCAATGGTGATTTTCCATGATTCCATGAATACATAGGCAACTTAAAAATGTAGATGATACCTATCAGCATTTATTGTACTTTCCTGTGAAATGGACCTACGGGAAGTGATAGAAATCAGAACTATTGGCTTCTGCTTTTGGTTTGACTTTATTATTTTTTAAAAATATCTCCAACAGAGTTTTGGATGACTCATTTCAGGAAAGGGTAGAGTTAGAGCAAATAAAGAGAAAATAAATACATTTCAAATGAATAAAGAAATAGTCATTGGTGAGTAAAGAAATGAGAGTCATTAAAAACAAAATTTAGACTGGGAGAAGAGCATTTGTGTGACTTAGGTAAACAAAGAAATGTTACAAAAAATTATAAAGGAAGAAAGACGTAGGGTTTACAAATTGGGCGAAAGAAGTAAGAAATTAAAAATACCCAGAAAGATGTTATTTTCTACTTTGGGTGTGTTTTATGCATACATGTATCCATATCTATGTGTGTACATACATACACACATATGGACACATATATGTGCCTATACATAAATATATATAAATATATAAATACAGTCTCTTTAACATCTACATCTGCTGTGAACAAAGAAAACAAAGAAAGAGAATTAAAGACTCCTTTGTCCTTGTCACCTGAGGTTGAATTACCCATATTAGAAGATAAGTGGTTTTTTAGTCTAATCTTCAGATGTCCTCAGAGATAGGGCATAGGGTTGGGTGCTGAAGTATGGTCATGCCAATTATCCTAATTTGCCTTCTACGGTCCTAGACTTGTTGAGAAGGTGAGAACCAAGTCTTACTGGGTAAATCTCAGTGACTCAAGTGAGTATAGCCTATTTAGCAGAAGAGAACTGTGAACTGGAGGTCCTTAGGTTAGCATTTGAGAAGAGCTTGTAATGAATTACTGTTTGTTCTGGAGCAAAAGAGGAGAGCTATCACACCAGGTGATCACTGGATCTGGTGACTGCCAGTCACAGACACAGCAATATAATTAATGCCTTAAATGTGTAGAGTACATTTTACAAACTGTGCAATATGGCTGTATATTAAGCTTCACAATAGTAAGAGTAAAAGAACTTGAGATAGATTTGTGATACTGGAAGGATGGTGGTTCTAGATGGTAATATGATTGGCCAAGGGTGACATGGTTGACCAGGCTGATTGACTCAAAACTGTGAATGACTGACCAGTTTGATTTTAGGAGAGGACCAAGGGTTTCTGGAAAACTATGTTTTGTATCATCTGAATGAGAATTATAGCTTCCATGGGGGACTTTCCTAATAGTGTTTGCAACCAGTGATATAAAAACATTTTATTCATTCATTCATTCATTCATTCATTAACTCATTTATCTAACTTTAGTACCAGACATAGTACTAAGGCACTTGATGGCCTAAAAATGTGGTTCCTACACTTTAGGAGTTTAAAAACTAACAAGAGAGTGTGTGTAACTGAATGATGTAAATTGAATGAGATAAAGGCTAATTATATATAACATTATATATATAATAATACATATATAATTGTATAATATGTATATGCATATGTATACACATGCACAAAGAGTCATGAGTATACTGACTGACAGAGTGCTCTAACTGTACCTTGGAGTAAAGACCTTCAGGTGGGTGAGGGCAAGGTGTGTTTGAGGGCTGCCAGAAAGTCTGTGTGGCTGGAGCAGAGTCTCCAAGCAAGGGAGAAAGCAGAGGAGATAAAGTAGGTCTTAGAGAGGACCTCGGCTTTTACCCTGAGAATATGCAACCCATGAAAGATTATAATTTAAGGTCAGAGTTAACAACTTAACTTAACGGGCAATTTCTCCAACAGAGTTCAAAATCACAAATCTTGGGCTCCAAACCATTGGCCTAAACTAAATCAAGATATTGTCCTCCATTTATTTCCTTTCTCTCGGGTATCACTGATTTTCTTTGGTTCTGTGTTCTAGGATCATGTTTTGCCTGTGATAATGCCCTAGAGGTTGGGGATTGGCATATTTGTATATTTGTGAATATGAGAACAGCCCTGGAGAAATCTTGTTTCTGGAAGGAAGGCCTGTTCCTGCAGTTTGAGATCATGTGATCAAATCCAGGCTATAGCCTTCAAAATAGATTCCGAAGAATAAAGGTGATATTTTGATCTCCACTCAGCTGGCACTTGTATTTATTTCTCAGTTGGTTCCAAAATGGAGGGAAAAGAGGGGTGTTGTTTTTACCACCCCTACACCCAATAAATGCTCCTTTTGTTTCCAATGTAGTGCTTAGGTGCTATGACTGGAGGCTGAAAGAAAAAGAAAGAAAGAAAGAAAGAAAGAAAGAAAAAGAAAGAAAGAAAGAAAGAAGGAAAGAAAGAAAGAAAGAAAGAAAGAAAGAAAGAAAGAAAGAAAGAAAGAAAGAAAGAAAGAGGAAGAGGGGGAGAGAGAATGTGAGTCTAGGAGAGGAATAATACTATTTTTTAAAAGAAGATTATAATTGTAATAATTTATTATATTCAGGAATATATTTAAGAATATATTGTTTCTCTGCTTCTCAAGTCTCTCCTCTCTCAGACCCCAGAGAACTAGGACAACAATCCAATATTTCTTAAAGTGCTCTCTTATGGGAACAAAGTGAATCTTAGTCGGCTAAAATGAAATTGTTAAAGGAAACAAATTGGCATTGGGTGATTTGGTTTTCTGTGAAATGGCCATTTGATGGATTCATTAATTGGCAAACTAGCTTAAAACAAATTGGCCTTTGGTAGGTTGACCTGGAACCAAATGATTAATGAATCCTTTGTGTAAGAACCATGACAAATGTCAAATGTCATTCAACCTCAGCTTAAACAACTAATAATGAGAAGTACAGCACAATACAAGACAATCCAAAACAATTTAAAACACTCGTTTTTAAATGCTTGTATTATATATGTCTTCTCATTTGGCACTAAAATTTGCCGACTAGGCCTTATCTGGCCCTCAGGAACAACACAGAATTTTTCTGTTCTGTTCTCCATATGTGAGCCTATTAATAGAGGTTAAAGGAGCTGTTGTCTTACCTAAATTTCCTCCAGCCCACACAGCTTGAAGTCCTTGAGTTTTCTCTTCCATGATTTGATTTTTGCATCCCTTCACCATCTTGGTCAATCTGCCAACATTCCTCTTGGGGAACATGATACAGAACAGAACATAATCTTGGTCTGACAGATGATAAGAAAAACATGTTCATGACCTCCCTTATCCAGAAAAGTATTGTCTCTGGAATTTTGAACAAGCAAACCTAGTGAGATAATCAAAATACAAGTTTTTATTTTATTATTATTTATTAATCTCACAGTGTCCTTTAAAAATGTTTCAGTAACAGAAGTTATCTCCCCTGTGAGTGAAAAAAATCTGTCAGGTTCCTAAATTGTCTATCTACTCTTAGATAATATAGAATCCTTCAGTCATTGTACTTAACCAAATACCATCTTAATTTGGTAATTAAAATATGAACCTTTAGATCTTTGTTCAAAGTGAAGTCTTCTTTTTTCTCCCTTGGGTTAGGGCCTGACTAACCCAAGCGGGCAAGTGGTCTGTCTTCTGAGAGGTGGCATGGTTGGCTGTTTGTGTCCAGCTCACCTCCTTTTCCATCAACCCACTAGCTGCTGTTTCTGATCTCTACAGGATCTACTGATGGGGGCAGGTGGGGTCCAGGGAAATAAAGAGGTAAGAGGGTAGGATACTTCTCAGTTGATGGTTACTCCTATGAAATGGCTGGATGCTCTCTGGGTCTGGAAGATCGTACAGCTTTCTTTTTCTCTCCTGGACACTTTTCTCTTCTGGACACTTTGGTTGATTCTTCAGATATCTCCCTTCTGGCCCATTAGAATACTCATAATTAAAGAGATGCAACATTTTTTTTAGCTGCTGCTTTAGACCACAATCTCAGGCTCTGGTTTACGTAAGGTTCATTCTGAACAGACACTCAATGGAGGTCGCTTATCCTCTAGTGAAGCCCTTTTGGGCAAAAGCTCATTTAGAATGGCTCTGGGAGACACTCATTTTTTATCTTGGCTAAACTCAAATTATAAGTTGTGCAGAAAAATCTCAATGCAGCACCATTTCTCTTCTGGCTCTGCCCTCAGATCTCCCACTTGTGGATCCCTAGGCTTCTCTGGCAGCAGCACAGTGTACTTCCCACATGAAACTCTTTGCAGGTTTCCTCCTGCTTTCTGGGCTTTAGGCGAAGGGAGAAGAACCCCACCTACTGCTGTGAGGGGAGGGGCGGGAGACTCCATGGTGAAACAGTTCTCTCCAAAATATCTCTTTCCAAATCTACTCTTAGTTACTACTCTTATAGTATCTTCCTCATGAAGTTTAGTCTTTGAACCTGTCCAAGGTCACTAAGTTAGAAACTTCTACTCAGTATTCCAACAGCTCACTTTGAATTTAACACCTTTCCTACAGGGTTACCGCAGTTGAAACTTTCAGTTTAACTTCTTATCTATGCTTTTATTTACTAAAAACATTTTTTTCAAGGTATTTTGTTACTGACAGTTTTATTTTTATTTTTTTACTTTCTTCGTTTCAACTTTTTATTAAAATATAGTTGGCATGAAATATTATAGTAGTTTCAGGTGTACAGCATAGTGATTTGACATTTATATCAAATGATGGGATCCCCACAATAAGTTATTATCCCCACGATAATAACCATCCATCACTGTACAAAGTTATTATGATATTATTGATTATATTCCCTGTGCTGTACACTACATCCTACGGCTTATTTATTTTATAACTGGAAGTTTGTACCTCTTATTCCACTTCAACTTTTTCACCCATCCTTCTATTGCCCTCTCTTCTGGCAAGCATCAGTTTGTTCTGTATTTATGAGTCTGCTTCTGTTTTGTTTTGTTTGTTCGTTTGTTCTTTTTTTTTTTCTTTTTTTTAAATTCTGCATGTAGGTGAAATTGTACAGTATTTGTCTTTCCCTGTCTGACTTATTTCACTTAATATAATACCTTCTATGTCCATCCATGTTGTCACAAATGGCGAGATTTAATTCTTTAATATTGTTGAGTAATATTCCATTATATATATATATATATATATATATATATATATATATATGTATATATTGCACATCTTCTTTATTCATTCATCTATCGATGGGCATCTAGGTTGCTTCCAGATCTTGGCTATTATAAATAATGCTGCAGTAAACAACATAGAGATGCCTATATCTTTTTGAATTAGTGTTTTTATTTTTATTTGTTTTTTTTTTAAGTGAAGCTCAAGATCAAATTAAATTTTGTTAGCTTCTTCATGACCCTCTATACTTCCCTGACCAAATTGCTTTACTTTTTAGTCTTGTTGTAACTAAAAATATTCAGAAGGAATGATAATGAAAAATTGGAAATAATAGTACAGATTAAGCATGTATTATGTATTTATCAACTTTATTTTCAAACCTCCTTTGCAGGGCTTGAGGGCTCACATATCAAATATAATCTTAAAAACCATGGCTTTTTATACAGCCCTCCTAGCTGGAGGAGGTAGAAGGAAAAGGAGAAGAGAGAACTAAAGACAAAGAAGGGAATGATAGCTTCAGCCTGTGCACCAAAAGAATAAACAATCTGGGAAAGCATCAACCTCTGTCCTGAAAATATAATTCTAAGGGCTATTTTACATCCCTGGGACACCAATTGTTTTCCATATAAGTTCTATGCATAGTGAAGGACTGAGTGGAACTAGTTCTTAGGAAGTTCATTCAAGTGGAAAATAAGTTTTTAGATTTAATCTCATATAAATTATCTTTCTAATAACATGAGGGTATATTCCCATATCTATATATAATAAAAAAAATCTCGAACTGAAATAAAACTCATACCCAGAAGAGAACAAATCCCCAGGAACCATTTTTCATCAACCTGTTTTATCTCCCAGAATTCATTCTACTCCTTTACTGATAGATTCCTGTGAAAGTATGACTCAGTTCCTCCAGCAGTTCTTGACGAGCATCTTAGAGATAAATGTCAAAAGTGATCTTATACATTTTAAGGCTGCTTATTCACACAGCATATTTTGACATACTTTTCAGTGTTCTGGAAAGTCAGCTGCTTCTTTATGCCTCTCCCCACTCCTTGGATCTCTTTTCTTTATTTTTAGCCCTTTATTAAAGAAGCAATATATATTCATTAAAAAATAAAATGTAGACAAGCAAAATAACATATGGCATATTCATGATTCAGCCAGAGATACCCATTATGAATGTTTTTCAAGATATTTTTCTAATATCCTTTTTAAATGCATATGTCATTAATCTATACATAGGAACCACATTTTATGCTACTATCATCAACTATGTTAAACCAATCCAACAATTTTTGACCATTTGGATTGTGGCAGATTTCCTTATCATAAATATGGAAGAAAGAGAATAATTAGTTTTAACTAAATTACATATGAATAGCAAAAACATATGAAGCAATTTCGAATATTCATTTTGAACAATTTTTCACTTTCACCAAATTACCTATACCTCTAATTCCTTTCCTGAATTCAGTTTGATTTTTATCCTTTCACATTTATGCTCATTCTTACATGCACATGCACATACATAATTTTTCCTAAGCGCGCGTGCACAAACACACACACACACACACACACACACACACACACACACACACACTACCTCAGTAACTTGTTTTTTTCACCTAACAATATGTCATAGACATTATTTCGGATCAATAAATATAGATCTAACTATCTAACTAATCTTTGGAATAGTGGATTGTAAACTTTGATTTTATTCTACAAGTAATATGTATTTACTAAGATGGACAAACAGATTCATTGGTTGTTTATGGTAAGTAGTCTCATAGGAATAACAATTTACTTGTAGATTGAGACATTGCAAAATAACTCACTGTGGCTGACAGTTATTCAAAGGCAAGCTGTACATCATCATCTTGTACACCAACATTGCTATCTACTTCAAAGTCAATTATGCAAGACCTAAAAATGGCAAATAGTTTTATAAATTATTTTTCTGTAAATTAACTTTCAGAGAGTATATTAATAAGAAATATTTTTAAAAGTATGTATCATTACATTACATTCTTTTCAGAATTAGGCAAACTGCAAAATTAAATTAGTTAATGCTTAAAGAACTTGAAACTTGAAGAACTTTTAGCTTGGATCGTGTGTGTATATTTGTGTATGTGTGTGTCATTTGTGATTTTTCTTTTGGTAAAAGGCAAAATTTCTGTAGTAATTTAAATTTTTTTTTTTTTTTACCAATTGAAAGTGATAACTAAAGAAACATTTAGTATAGTGAGACTTTTCCTTTCTTGAGCCTTGATCTAAAAAATCCTGATAATAAAACGTCTGTAATCTATTCAAGAAAGATGGCAGAATATTTTATAAAGTAACAACAGATGGTATAGAAAAGAAAAAAACACCAAAAGACTTTTGGGCAATGCGGACCTTTTAAATAGGTACAACCAGTAACTTGAATAAATTGTTCTGGGGTAATTTTGCCTCTCAGAAAACATTTGATAATGTCTGGAGATGTCTAAAAGTACCCTAAGAAGTATTATTTCTCCATTTTATAGATTGCAAAACTGACACTTAAAGAAGCTAAGTAACTTACCTAAGATAATATAGCAGTAGTAAATCTAGCAGATAATAGAGTATGTATATCATTGGATATCTCTTTTTAATTTTGAAAGTGAAAGTATGGTGGTTCATTATTTTTGTTTATAAATAGGGAAGACAGAAGTTAAAAAATGTGTTATAACTGAAAATTTAACTATTATCCTCAAGTACTAAAAATCATAATTTTCATAATTATATTTTATGCTAAAATGAATTATGATTTGATAATTAAGGTCATTTTATAATTGAAGACATAATGCTAAGTGAACTAATAAAGTCACAGAAAGACAAATAGTGCATGATTCCACTTTCATGAAGTGTCTAAAACTGTCAAATTCATAGAATTAAAGAGTGGAATGGTAGTTGCCAGGGCTGGCAGGAAGGAGAAATAGGGAGTTACTAATCAAAGTCCATGAAGTTTCACTTAAACAAGATGAATAAGTTCTAGAAATCTGCTGTACAACATTGCACCTATCGTCGACAATACTGTATTGTGCACTTAAAAATTTTGAGAGTAGATGTCACATTACGTGTTCTTACCATAATAAAATAAAATTAAAAACATCTATACATAAAACTGAAAAACAAAAATTATTGATACATCCAATTACATGGACATATCACAAATGTATTTTGCTAATTGAAAGAAACCAGATTAAAAAGCTACAGACTAAGATTTTCCATTTATATGACATTCTGGAAAAGGCAAACCTATAGGAATTGAGGAAAAGGTGAGTGGTTGCTAGGAGTTCAAGATGGAGGAAAGAGTTGACTACAAAAGAAAAGCAGAAGGAAATTTTTTGAGTTGATGGAACTCAAAAAATTTGTGATTTTTGTTGTAGATACATGATTCTGCATTTGTCAAAACTCATAGAAGTATACACCACAAAGAGTGAATTTTATTGTCTTTAATATAAAAATCAATCTTAAAATAAGTTTTAAAATGTCTTGAATTTTCTGAATGTTTCAGACCCTTACCAGAGTAATCAGTTATTAAATATTTGTTAAATAATGGTTAAATGTGATCCTTCTTGCATTTCGGCAGCCTCTCATGGAACTGTCAAAAGCGAGAGGAGTGTGCACTCGAGGAGCCTATTCTGATCGGCCTTCTTTCCTCCAAGATGATGAGCAAGGCTTTATTTGTTTTCTCTCCAGGAGACAGTATAGATAAGTTCAGTCACAGCAATGTTATATATATAGCGTGAAGCAATTAGGCAAAATTGAAGATGAAGGTGGCGCAGATTTAATTTAACTTTGGCATCACATCTGTTTTCTTGTACTTTCATAAATTACTTTTAAATAGAAATATACTAAACTTAATAGTTTTATATTTGCTGAAGAAAAAGCTACAATGCCATTGTGCAATCTTATGTATCCTTCCATGAGAAAGACTGTAACATATACAGTTTATGAAAATACTATAGAAGGTCATAGCAGTAATTGCTTCATGTTTAATTTTATCTGTGGCAATATGATATGTCTGTGCTTAACAGGTTTACTCCTTTCTTTTGGGACATGTAAGGTAACCTCATTTTATGATTGCTAAATTGAAAGTTAACTTCAACTTTATACTGCTAAATCAGAAGAAAATATATTACTTCATAAAAATAAGATAGCGATAGCAAAAATACTATATTTTATCTGTCGATAATATAGTAAGAAGAATACCATGTTTTATTTATAGTCAGGGCCTTTCTAGTTGTCTATTTCGACCTTGCTAGGCATTCATTCTCTGTGGCTAATGATACTGAACTATCTGGATTTCCTCTGGAGAAGGAGATAAGCTTTCACTGGTTTGGGAACACGTAGAATTTTTTTCTCACATACTGGTCACTGCAATGTAAAAACCTTACATGTCCTGTTTTACAGTTCCCATGGCTTCCAGTCAAAATGTCTTCCAACATTCAAACCTGAGTTGGTCTGAACATGGGATATAGTAACTACAACTTCTAACAAGTAAGCTTGGCCATAGAAGGAAATGGGCACTATTGGCTAGTCTTTGACATCATCATAAAGTGAAAAAAATCTGGGATTGGCTACTGTCTGGCATTGGCAGAAACAGAAATGAGAAACATGTTCTAGAGGCAGATGTTTTTAGAAACTGTACTAAATAAAATATTTTTCTTGATATAGCTTTTGTGACTCACTTCACCAAATTAGGGTGCAAGTAAGGTCAGTTCCTCTTTATTTCTCCAATTAATTTCTGAGCACTGGTATGGAAAATTTGGGGGAAATTCTCCTACAAGGGCCTGAACTCCCCTGACACCCTGCCAAATAATGATTTTAGTTTCATATGGGGATAAAAAATATTAAAATTAAAACTATTTCCAAAATCAAGTAAGCAAAAAGCTTGTAATCTTCCTACAGGATGTTTGCACAACCACACTGAAGAGAAGGGATTTTTAAAAAGCAATCTTGTTGCCTCTGCATTCTTCTCCTTCACCTAGTTTGAAAGCTCTATGTCTTTGTTTAAGGATTTCTCTGAAACTTTCACCTTTGCAAGATCTAATGGATTAAGCTTTGGGGCTATTTCATCAGTAAACTAAAACATCTGCCTTCTTACCTTTGATAGAGGTTAAAAAAAAGAAAGGCACCAGGACATTCCTTCCAGCTGCTGTGGTAATAGCTGAGAATTCTCACTAAGATTTAGCCATAGACTGCTGTGGCAGGCAGATCACAGCCCCATAGGTGTCTACATACTAATCCTTGAAAGCTGTGACTAGTTATATGTCAAAAAAAATTTTTGCAGATGTGATTAAATTAAAGATCTTGAAATGGGAGGAATATCTTGAATTCTTCTGGTTTGCCCAATATAATCGGAAGGGTCCTTATAAGTAAAAGAGAGAGCTAGAAGAGTGAGAGAAGATGTGAAAATAGAAGTAGAAGTCAGAGTAATGAGATTGTTTGAAAATGGTCATAAGACAAGGAATGTCGAAGTCTCTAGTAGCTGGAAAATGCAAGAGAATGGATTCTCATTTAGACACTTCAGAAAGAATGTGGTCTGCTGATACCTTGATTTTAGCCTAATGGGACACATTTAAGATTTCCAGAACTATGAAATAACACATTTGTGTTATTTTAAACCACCAAGTTTGTGGTAATTTGTTACAACAGCAACAGGAAACTAATACAGTTGCAGATATCTTCTCTTGTTTGTCTGCCACAATAAGTAAGAAACACTCGCTTGTGACTCAGGACTTCGATCCAACTTAAGGTACAGATGTGAAAAAAGTGAAGGTGATAATAAGTATGGTTGGGCGCTGTATTAGTAAGAAAATAAAATGTGTGTGAAAAACATTGAACTGCTTTCTGTTTCTTTTGTCCTATTATTTCCATTTATTTGTAATGAGAAGAATCGAAGTTCATGTTGGTTATAGAGAAAAGCCTGTCCTAATGTAGGGCAGACAAGCATACACATATTCTTAACAAGAGAAGCACAATATCTCCCCTTTGATCACCGCCCACTTTACTTGATCAGGAATCTCAGAGGCTAAGCAGTAAAAAGAATAAGAGGCAGTCAGTTGTGCTTCTGTGAATGGAGGGAGAATCAGTTTCCCCCTGCCTTTGCTGCTGTCTGCTATGTGGCATCCTGCCGAAGACTGGTCCACCCACATGAACTGACGTTCGCTTCATCTTGGTTACGCGTTTCTTGGCACATATCAAATCAGCATGCCTCGTTTGGATGTCAAGGTGGTTGTACATATGTTTATTATGTACAGGTCAAATCAGCATGCCTCGTTTGGATGTCAAGGTGGTTGTACATATGTTTATTAATTATTTTTAAAACACAGCCCCCGTAAACTACAGCTTAAGGGGTTTTCAGCCTCCAGCCACACATTGTGCTACAGTTAGCTCTTCCCCACAAATATCACATGTGCTGAGTTTAAAGCAATAACCAGTTCTCTTCAGTCCTGATGAATTCTCCTTTTGGGGTCAAATTTACCTTAGTCCTCATTTACAGATTACCCTAAGTTCCAATCTTGGGACACACAGGGAAGGAACTGAGTTCCTTCTCTCCCAGAGAACTGGGCTTTTTATCCTTATGGATCCATTTCCTTCCCTAGAGGATCATTTAATGAGTTTTATTGTGAAGACTGTTAGGGCAATTGGTGATTCTTTTCAGGAGCAAAATGATGTCTTATACAATAATTTTTACTACCTTTATGTCAGGAAATTCATCATACTACTAAAATGTTTAATCACTGCTTTCCATGACACTGCATTTAATCTCTGCCTTAACAGGAACCTCTTATATTTATATTGTGTTGAAATCTGACTCATAGCAACTGCTTTTCATTAATGCCTTTTAAAGCTCTCTGGATGATAGAAGAAATATATAATGAATTCTTCTCACACACCCAGATTGTAAGTCTTTACTTCTCTCATCAAATGTAGTGGTCATCTTTCTCTAATCTATCCTATGACAAGATTAGATTCTTCATCATCATAGTCAGTAACCTCTGGGTAAGTACGATGTGTTAATTTAGTCTACATAAAACTAAAAATGATAATTTCCTCCCTCCCTCTGAACTTCATGCTGATGTTAATGCAGTACAGGAATGAATTCATTTTTGAGTAGCAATTTCTCACTGGTAATTCCTTGAGCTCGGAGTCAAGTGAAATTCTCTTTAAGGTACTTGTGTTGTGTAGCCTGTGTCTGAGAACTAATTTACCCCTATTCTTATTATTTCCAGCTTAGATTTTAATTCTTTCACTAACATAGTGCATATGTTTCTGAATTATTTTCAGATTTGATTGTGATGCTCTTTATTGTCATTTAAATTTTTAAAAGTTTAAGAGGCCAAAGATACTTCACACTCCTTCTCAGCTTCTTATCCCTCCACACCATTTTTAATGTGTTTAACAGTGCACATTGATACTCATTATTGACAAAAAATATTAATTTAAGAATCGGAAAATTCTAGGTTCAAATTCTTGTTTTGCTGTTACTAGTATATGACCTTGGACAAATTACCTCACTCCAATTTCCTTTGTATCATGATATTTATTGCCCACACTAGCTTTTTGTTCTGGCATGTGTGTATGTGTATATATATATACATATACATATATGTATACACACATACATATACATACACAATACACATATATGTATATGCACGTGTATATATTTATATGTGTAAATGTGTTTTGTGTTTACACGTATACGTGTTTTTGTGTATGTGTGTATAAGTGAGACATGTATAGGTGCATATGTGCATGTCTATATGCCTGTGCTTATTATGTGTATAGGTGTGTATATGCATATGCATGTGTGTCTATGTGTTTATGTGTATTTATTTGTATGTGTATATGCATGTACATATGCTGTGCATATATGTATGTGTGAATTATGTATATGTGTGCATATGTGTGTACGTGCATGTATATTGTGCAGTGTTTGCATACGTGTGTGTATTCTGGGACATATTGGATTGCCAATACACAATAGACATTTTATAATTAACAAGGCAAACCAATTATGATTGCAACCATCACACACAATACTCTACTATATTAAAGTAATGACTCTCAGAGTACCTGGCATAATGAGTATTCTTTTTCAACCTCTATGGTAAATATAATTCAAAAAGGAAATAACATAATTTCAGAATTGATTGAACTTCATAAACCTGTACTGATCCCTAACGATTACCTTTTTTCTTCCTAAGTATTTGCCCATATTCTATTCTCTAACATTTTGCTAGAGATTCATCTAATCTCTTTGGCATATAGTTTAAAGAATTTAACTTCTTTCACCTCTTTGGAAATAGAAAAATCTATTTGCCCTTTTCCCACTTGCCAGCAAGACTTCTGTTCCTATAGTTCTTCAAAGATGACTATATACAGTTCACTGATGTCATTCGAGCCTTCTTTTAGACTGATGGAATGAAACCAAAGTCATTTGAAAGGTACATTTTTTTCCACTTCTTTATTTAGCTTGGACTTTTAATTTCCTCCTATCAGTGTTAGCTTTCTTCTTTCTAAAATGACAATTATCTCTCTCACTTAATGTATTAGTTAAGGATTTCTTAATTGTGAATAAAAGAAATCCAATTTAAACTCCCTTAGAATAAAAAAAATACTTTGGCTCACTTAGCTGGGGGATTCAGAGATAAGGCTTATTACAATCATGCTAGATTCAGGGATTCAGAAGATGTCATCAGGAGCTTAGATTTCTTGCTACATCTGAGTTCTGATTCCTTTGTGAATGGGCTTTCTATATAGTAGAGAAGATAGCTACTGGGTGGGGTTCAAATCCAAAAGGAATGAAATGCTCTCTTTCTCAGTATTCATGTATCAAATCTCATGGGAGCATCATGTGTTTGATCATGAGTTCATAGCCATGGCCAAGGCAGGCTGATCACTGTGACCAACAGGCCCTTTACTATCTCATGGGATACAGGAATGAGGTAAGGCAGACAAAGAAGCAGAGGTCTGCTACAACAGAGAAAAGTTTTGTTTTCTGCCTCTCTGAAGATTTCACAGTATTGACTCAAAATCTTTCAGCTGCTCCCTACATAACTTTAGAAAATCTATTTTCATCTTCCTTGGCAATTTTCATAAGCTTTACTTTATTCCCTTGATATTAGTTTTCATTTGTTTGTGGTTACTTGTTAGTTCTTTCATTCTTTATAAATAATACCTTTGAACCGTCTTTGTTTATCTGAGAACTGGTTGAGCTGCCAAAATAGTTTCTTTAGCTGCTTCGCCCTCATATTCATGATTACCTTCTCAAAACTGTGTGTTTAAAATCCTAGGGTTCTTATCCCCCTCATCGCTAGTCTCTGGCTATGACGTCATGCTTATTTTCTCTCTGAACCTCTAGAAATCTCTTCTTTTAGTTTAAGTCATATAGATAGCTTTACTTAGTTCAGAACTTTGGCTATCACAGACTGTAAGATGCTATTACTGGTTCTCCCCTCCTCCACAAGGATTCTATCATTTTTACTTTGTCATCTAGTACTTTCCTTGCTTGTCAGAATTAGGTCCTAAGCGGTAATTCCCTTCATTGCTTTTCCTGCCTTCTAAAAGATGAAGTTGTCAGTAAGATATATCCAATGCTTTACTTTGAGCTGACTAACTTCCTGGAGATGTGTAGATAAGCACAATCCTTCATCACTTCTGTATCTTGTCTCTGTTTCTGTGCCAGATTTGTGATCAATGTCAGGATGTGATTGTCCATTTTTTTTCCTTCTTTTTGGAATGGATGTTTTATCAACTGTCACCCCACACCACCCCCTCCAACCATAATATCATTTTGATGATCTTTTTTTTTTTTTTATCTCTACCCAGATGTTCTTTATCATTCTGCCACCCCTGATTTGAGGGTTTTCTGAAAGGTATATATCTGCTTGACACAAGGCGCTACTCCCTTTGCACAGTGTGGTACATTCCATAAAAGTTGCCACTTGCGAATCTTATTTTGCCAAGATGCAATAACATTTATAAAAGGTGTTGATTTTCTTGCGTGGACATCAACTTATATTTTTTGTATATTGGTATTCAATCAACTAAGAACCTAAATGTTATGTTTTACTGCCTCCTAAATTATTTTCTACTGTGAATTACTAGGTACATTCAACATTAGTTTCATACTTAGAATTTCACCTGGGCATTCCCCCTCTTTTTTTGTTCTTCTTTCATTTTTTTCTTTTAATTTAAAATCCTCTAGAACAGACTGACAGATACCCCAATGAACACATTCTTCACTTTAGAAAAATTGATCAAATCTTATTACAACAAAGGCAAAGGAACAATTCTCATTTTCTTCCTTGTTCTATTGGGAATGTGTACTATCAAATAATACTTAAAATAAGTGAGCCGAAAGATTGGATTTGCAAAGTTCGTTTTTTAATAATGATTCTCATAATGGATATCCATCATATGTTTGAGTTGTAGCCAGTGTTTGTTTTGACTCAATACACCACTAGACAATCAAAACTATTTCACGTTTATAGAACATGCTCTATGTGGAGCTTTTAAGAATTTTCCTATCCGATGGGCCAGGATAACTGGAGAATGAAAACTGACTCATCAGTAGTAAGGGGAGATCTTTTTTGAAGCATGGTGGCCATTAT
Organism: Pteropus vampyrus; assembly: GCF_000151845.1. Classification (NCBI taxonomy): domain Eukaryota; kingdom Metazoa; phylum Chordata; class Mammalia; order Chiroptera; family Pteropodidae; genus Pteropus; species Pteropus vampyrus. The sequence continues at coordinate 3,373,414 of NW_011888851.1, forward strand.
CTGCTACATAGAGAAGCTGCAGAAATCCAAGAAAGAGAACCTCTATCTCTGCCTTGTTTTGCTTCTGTCTCTATAGTTAGCTCCCATGTCTATCTTTCTTCCACCTTTCCTCCAGTTCCAGACATTTCCCTTGCCCTTACCATATCTCTGCCTATTGTTGTGAATCCTGGCCCTGCCTTGGTTTATGCCTGCCTTTGGCCCTGCCGCAGACTCTTCTTCTATCTCAATATCTACCCTCTCCTTGCAGTCAAGGATCCTGGGGACAACAGTATTCTGAATTTAATGTATGAGTTTCAGAACAACATGCTTGAGGGTGGTCAATATTAAGTGTATAGCAGTTCCTTTGCACTTCCTGGGATGAAGATGGAGAAGAGGAGTAACTGGCACTAAACATTTAGAAAATAATTAAGGAGACCTTAATCTGCTTGAGTACATTTCCTCAAGTGCAGATAAAACTCATTTCAAGGATCTGACAGGTCATAGAGATGAAAGTCCCATGGTAGAGGAACTGAGATTTGCAATGAGTATGACTCAGCCTATGACTTGGCCAAGCTACCTAACCTTAAACAAGTCACTTATCATTTCTGAACCTTCATTTCCTTATTTCTAGGATGAAGATGACAATTCCTATTGTATCAAGTTGAGTCTCTGGCAAACAGATTCTTAGAGGAAGTCAGTGTGCAGGAATATTAGGGGAGGCTCTTGGGATCAACTGTGAAAACAAGGGAGATATAATTAGAATTGGGCAGAGGACAAAGTCAACCTTGGAGTTGTCCTGCATTGATCTGAAATGCCTGGACCTTTAAACCTGTCTTAGTCTGGGCTGCTCTCACAAAAATACCATAAAATGGGTGGCTTAAAAAACAAAGATTTATTTCTTACAGTTCTGAAGGCTGGGAAGTCCTGGATCAAGGTGTCCACCAATTTAGGGTCTGGTGAGAACCCATGTCCTGGTTGAAAGACAGCTGTCTTCTTGCTGTATCCTCACATGACAGAAAGGGTTGAGGGAGCTCCAGGGGTTTCTTTTATGTGGGCACTAATTCCATCATGAGAGCTCCATCCTCATGACCTAAGCACCTCCCAAAGGCCTCACCTCCAAATACCATCACATTGGGCATTAGGATTTAACATGAATTTTGGGAGGACACAAACATTCAGTCTATAACAGTATTCCTGCTTCTGTGTCACTGGATGTAAGAAATTTTAGGAAAGTGTGGCCAATGTGATCCCTGAAGGGGCTACAAATATCTACTGATAGCACCGTCAGCAGTGGGGGAAAAGGTCATTCTTCGAAGAGAGACCTGGGCCACGTATCTCAGTGCATTTCTCACCTGTTTGACAGTTCTCTGAGGCAAATTATTTTGTTAACTTTGTAAAATGTTCTAGGAATGCTAATTTTATAATTGATACCATGATCATAGAACATTTATTGAGGGCTTAATCTGTGATAGGTACTTGATATGAATAAAAATGTTGAACCCCCAATTTTTTCTTTAAAGCTTGTTATTTCTTCCTTTAAAATTTATAGTTTTAGACCCACTGCAGCAGTCCTTTATCAACCATCAAGGATCAGGCTACAGTTCACACATAAATATTTATTGGATGCTAGCTATGTGCAGGATTTGGGAAAAATGACTCTTTTCTGCCATAAAGTTATTCCTTGGCATTTTAACATTATAAATGGCAGAATATTTATGGAAATTATTAGCATGATAATTACTAATACCTATTTTTAATACACTATGACATTATTACAATAAAAAAATTACATATTTTAGTACTTCTTGAAAAAAATTTAAAATACTTTTAAGTAAAAATACTCCTCCTTGAAGAGTACGTAAATAATAGAACCATAACCAAGCCTTGGGAAAAAAAATAAAAAGAAATGCCATTTGATATGTTTTATTATCAATTGAGGAGCCAAAAATAAGTCAGACGTAATGGAATTTCATTGTATGGCAGTGGAATTTCCCCCAGAGTTTTATTAAAAGCTTGAACATAGTTTGAACTCCTCAGTGAAATCCAAGGGCCTGTCCAAGGGCTGAGTCAGCATTTTAAGTAAACATGCTAATTTCTGAGTTCAACAAAGAGAATGTTACTTTCAGTGCATTTCTAATTTAAAACAATCTTTTTGTTACTTATGAACAATTCGATTGGAACCTAACTGAATATTTTGATTGGTTACATTTAAATTTGTATTTCTTCAACATTTTGAGAGCAGTTTACCTGTTCACTGATCACAGTAAGAAGATGAAATTAGCAGTCCGTGAATTAATAAAAGGTGCAGTAGATGTTGATGCAAAGCTTAGTTTAAATCATAATAGTGGTCATTCCAATGTGCATTGTGTTTTACATTTTCAAAAGGATAAATCGCATACTCCCTAGCTTTTTTTTTTTTTTAATGTTCAACATATCTATGCATGCAAATGAAAGCAAAGAATGAGAAAATCTGGAAAATTAATTGTCATACTTCTCTTTCTTTCATCCTCTCTTTAAAACTGTGCTGGAATAACAGAAAATTCTATGATTTAACCACTCAAAACATGAGCCATGGACCAGATGAGTTGGCATCTCCCAGTTGCTTGTTAGAAATGCAGGATCTCAGGCCCTACTCCAGATTTAATGAATCAGAACCTGCATTTTAATAAGATCTACAGGAGCTCTGTGTACATATTGAAGTAATTAGTAGCATTACTCTACTAATCTTTTGTCCTTAACAAAATTAATTTTTTTCCTTAAATTATCCAAATGGCTGCTTGCTCCCTTTAGTTGTAGGAATAAGTATGACTATGAAGTATTCTGAGGCATAAAAATCAATTCAGAAATGTGAGTTGTTGAATTTAATTGTTGTTTTAGGTTCTGAATAGTTAAAGTATAGGGTAGAGTTAGGAAACTTCTCTTAGAATAAAAAGTTCATAATTTCTAATTATAAAATATGATTATTAAGCTTAATTTTATTTTTGCATATCTTTGACTTTTCCCATCAGAATGGTTTCCTAGATTGTTAAATTAGGAATTCGGAAAGCCAATAGAGAAAAAATTCCCATCAAATAACATGATTTGACCACTGCTTATATTGAACAATCACCGTATGAACTATTTCCTCATTTCTTTGCATTAGTGAAATTTTGAAACAATGCTTTTCCCACTTACTTCATTTCCAGCAGGTAGCATAAGAGGATTTGCAATCATGCTTGGTTTATGATTCTCATATTATTGACTTTACTCTGCGGATATAAAATAGGGCTTCGAATGCAGTGGATGCTAAGGTTAAAGCCCTTCTTATGTCATTTAGAGATTGTTTTAGATTAAGGATCATTTAACCTTGAGTTACAGTGGTTGCTTTATTATCTGATCATGGTGTGTCCAATAAGAGGTTGTCTAATGCTTTCAGCACATTACCTATGTCATTCTAAAGCTTCTTGCTTCAGAAGATCTCTCAGCAGGGTTAGAAAAAGGTAAAGAGCTTAAATAAGCAAGCTATATTTATCAGCAATAAACAGCAGTACCTGGAAATGTTCTACCCAGCAAATTAGTCTATAAAGTTATGGCTCTAATGCATGATAATAGAACTGATTTTATATTTAAATTTTTATTTATTAGTCTTATTATGAATGGTAATACTCTACTGCTGATAAAAATATAGACTTCTATTACAGTCTCATCAGAGTCTATATAAATAGGTCAGAAAAGATTATGGTATTTCTATACTAAACAATTTAGCCAGACTAAAACTCTTTGTGGTATATTCTGTAGTAGGAAAACCACGGAAAAGAGTGAACACCTAGGGCAGCTTGAATAAGATTATATATTGGAAGTTATATATGATTTGAAACTAAAAGTTTGGTAAAACGGCAAAGTCTTATCCAGGTGGTTCAAGTTGAGATCCTTTCAACCCCGAACACTGCAACTATGCAATTAATCAAGGAGATCAAGATTGGTGACCAGTGATAAGGAAGCAGTAGATACTAAAATAGATTTAGACTTGGAGAATCAAGATTTCTTACAGCTGCAGTTATATTAACAGGTAAGATAATATTTATATTATACATTCACAGTTCACCTTAATAATTAGGTTGCAAAGTAATGAAGCTTTTACTTTTCTTTGTAGAAGTACTTCTCACAGCTCATTGCCACTATTACCTACTGTAATGCCTTACATGTACAATGTGATTATTATACATTTGATGATAAGGATGAATTTTTAAGAATATTTTAGGGAATGAGGACCATAACATGGCCTCAGGTAAAGGCACATTAATAGATGTATCAGACCCGTGACTGAGTTCTGTGATAAACTTAAATAAAACAGTACCAGAGCTTTGGTTGTGCCACTTAAGAGTCTGTTCATGATCACAGATTCTCTTTCTAGCTCTCAAACACAATTGAAAAATGCTTGCAGCTGCAACAATAAGGCAACTTTAGATCAAAGAAACATCTAGATATTGTATTTTCTTAGACATTGGTGTGGAATGGGGTGTCATAATAGAGAGCGTATTGGCTATCTTACAGAAATAGAAAACTATTTTATATATACTTTTGGTCAGCATTCAAAGACAATGTTTTAGATGTTTTCCACACCACCAAAGACTTCTATCTTAACAAAAGTGAATGATAATAGACTTAGACAACAGGCTTCAAATTACTATAATAAGGTTACACTAGACTCATCTGGGCTATAAAAGTAAGGATGTAAAAACAGCATGACCTTAATGTGTGACTCTCCTTTAGGAGAACAGATGCTTTTACAGTAGCAGTAATGGGTCTGTCTGGGTCCCTTTCTACTCTCTTGCCCAGCCACAGTCCCTGGTGATGTGTTCGTGTTCACTGGGAATTGTGACAGGCAGCATCTGAGTTTTGGGCAGTACTTGGAGAAGGAAGGAACAGTTATAAGGCCTCTTTTCACAGGTGTGGAATGACTGCTGAGTTTATTATAATTGAGGAGAATCTTAAATAAAGATGTCATCTTTATTAAAATATAGGAAACGTGAGTGACAATTATTAGGGTGATAATTCCATAAAGCAATATATAGCTGCCATTGCAGAACTTTGGAAACTAAGTGAATGGCTTGTCTGATAACCATATTGGTTGCAAAATATTAGATAATTGTAACAACTAGCCCAGTTGGTGTCAGTCTGTTGTGAAAGAGATAAAAAAGAACAAAGTCTTCCATAAGCATTGGTGAGAAGGGGGAACAACATGCTAAAAGAAAAAAATAAGATGAAATGAATGAGATAAGACATAAATGGCAATGTAGAGAAAGAACCTAAATTAAAACTGACATTGTGCCTACCTTAATACTAGGTTGATTTATTACTTAGGAGGCATTTATTTATTTTACAAAGTACCTCAGCCATTTATTTAGAGTTTATGAGTAAAGACAAAAGAAGCTGTTCCATCTCTCCGACTGGGGCGAGAGTGGAGATCAAGAGAATTTATCCAGAGTTAACATTAGTTGAGCATAGTCACAGCTCTATTAGAACTCTGGGTAGGAAGACATTTTATTTAAAAAAAAAAAAATGAGAAAACGTGGTCCCTACTCTGACAGTCCAGTTGAGAATTAAAAGCACACATTAATAATCTACCCATAGAACAACTATAAGCCAGTGAAAATAGGTACAATTGGAATTATATTTATGTTAGACCATTAAGAAGTGAACCTCTGATAAAACTACCACTGATATTTGAAATGACGTTATGGCTAAGATGGCTTACTATTCTTCCAACATTTGTGCTTCTCTTTTTTCATATGGCGTATTTGGTAGGATGTGCCTGCCTAGGAAGAAGCTACATCTAAACGGAGCCTTGTGTCCAGTTCTTACAAATGGAATGTGAGCAGAAGTGATGTCTTTCTCATCCCCACCTCTTCTTTCACCATCTGTTGGCTAGAAGTAAAAGATTTCTAGGCCCCAGAAGAAGGTGTGGTCATGAGATAGTAGGAGCCTGGGACCCTGATTCAATGCTTGAAAGGCCACCCCTCTAACATCTGCATTAAAGTATTCATGAACAAGGAAATAATTTCTATGGTGTTAAGCAACCAACATTTTGCTGGGTTGTTTCATTTTAGCAGCCATTTTACCAGTACAGTGTGCCTTCTATATTTAATTATTTTTCTTTGTATTCAGATCATCAGGAAAAATAAAGATTACTTGAGAATATAGGATTAGGTAATCACCTTTCTTGGAATTTCTAGTTGAGCAAAAATGTTACGTCATATGTTAGAATGAAGCTAGTTTAGTCCCTGGAAGTTTGATCCACCTTCTTACTTAACATTCTTTTTTCCAACAACCTTGTTTGTTTACATTCTTTCTCACCAGACCTAATCTTTACCCTTAGTAACTTTCATGGATTTTCAAACCTCTGCTACAGACTGATGGGTTTGATTTTTTTAGCTAATTTTATCAGTTGCTCCTTATCAAGTTTTAAGTAAATTCACAAACTGAAGTACATTTACCTTCTTAAACCAAGCCTTACTGAAATTTTTCAAAATCAAGTATCCTTGATAGAAGTTATGCCAATGAACTCCTGTTGAGTTTCTTTACTTGTCTTAAAATTTCTAGACCATTTTTGCCCATAATCTTCAATTTCCTCCTTCTTGTTTGCCACTCTACTTCATATTCTTTTCTTAAATCTCATAGGAATTGCTGTCTATTTAGTTTCCTTATTAAATAATTGTAGTATAACTTACACTATACTTCTTGGGTGGGCACCTGTCTTAGTTACAATTTTTCTCCAGGTAAAAAAACTTTAAGCTTCAACTATGGGAAATAGATCGTCTGAAATGATCTGAACTTCCCTTCTCTTTTTAAAATTGCTAAGCACGCAGGTTAACTGCTCTGTAAAAGGCACCTTTAAAAGAGGTCATTAACTAAAATAACTATATCTAAGGGTTTAAACTGTCTCATGACTTATGATATAAATGTAACTTTCCCTCTATTTTAATAAAAATATCCCCTAAATACATACATCTTTAAGATTTCTTGATTTTATGAGTGTAGAAGTCAAAATAGCTAAGAACATTCACAGATAAGAAATTCCCTTCTTATCCTCCATTCTGAAAGTTTATCTACTGGAAAACCACATGAGTCAGAAGTGCAATGGAACAGCGGTTTCCAAACCTTGCTGCTCATTGTAATCCTTTGGGGAATCATTAAAAAATACTGATGATTGGCTCCCCACCCACCAGATATACTGATTTAATTGAGATAGGTGCAACCTGGGCACTAGAGTTTTTAAAGCTCTCCAGGTGATTTTAATGTGCAGTAAAGTTTGAGAACCACTGTAATATAGTGGTTCATAGCCATTGGAAGATACCCAGACCCATGAGGCCAAGAGGTCAAATGAAGGCCACTGGGCAGATTTCTATGCTTGTTATTCAGAAGTATTTCTTCCAGTAGTGAAAACTTTGCCGATAGTACTCAATACGATCAATCTCCTTGATTCTCAAATAAAATAAATCTAACTAGAAAAATAGGATCAACCTAACCTAATACTGTAATACTCTCAAGTATTAGATTTGAAAAAGCAACTTTTCCCAGTGACTGCTGGTGTGTTTGGAAAAAAGCCTTCCCTTTTTGCAAGTTGATTTTTGTTTTGGTTGCACTGTTTGCTCATTTGAGCATTAATGACATAATTTGAAAAGAAATAGCTTCCTGTATGGCCTGGATTAAGAAGAGCCATCTTTACAAATGCCAGAAATTGTGTACAAATGCTAGCATGTAAACAGTGCATCCCATGACATTTTTCTTTTACACCCAAACAAGTAAGGTGACACACTTGCCTTAAGGGCTGAAAGAAACATGAGAGGCGTAATGCAGAGTTACAGTCGGAAGTGCTAAATTTCCCCTAGGTCTCTGAGGAAAGCTTCCTGTTCTTTGTAGATTGGACTATTATTGGAATGTATTTGCCGACAGTTAATCCTCAGAGTAATTAAATGTAAGGAAGTGGTTAAATCACCAAGAAAAAAGTGACTGGTGCATCTGAGGAATTCAGGCATAGTAAGATTTTCATTGTTGGTTATTAGGCATACACATTAGTTAAAGAGACCTCTTCCAGTTAACCAAGGATTCTGAGTGTGTGTGTGTGAGTGTGTGTGCGTGTGTGTGTGTAAGCAAACTGTGTCAAAATATAAAGTAAATCTTCAGTTTGACTATCGAGAACAGGAATTTTTGAAGTCACAGATTCTTTGGTCGAATTATGTTAGATATTTATTTTTCATAGTTTTCTGTCAATTTAATAAAGCAAGATCATATTTTCTCCCCAGTTTCTTACAATTGACCTGAGCTGAGAGTGGAACTCAGAGAGAGATCCTATAACCTCTTTGGTCCTATGCCACTTCCATTTTTAGTGGACTCAGAAAAACGTTAATCTTACTGTTTTCTTCTTTTGTAAACTTGGGAAACTCACTTGACCTTTCTGAATTTCAGCAAAATAAAGGGATTATGCTATATAATCTTTAGGTTCTTCCTAGCTTTAACAAGCTACAGGTTTAAGAAAAATATACAAAAATAACACAATCAAAAAGCACGTGAAATGCTTAAAATTTGAGGTATTATTAAAATAAATATTAGTGAAAAATAAAAGTCGCATAATAAAATATTTTACTTACATATTTGTAACTGTCACAAAATAAGATTACATGTTCTTCAAGAGCTTTGTGCTATGAGCAGGAATACAAAGTAACATGAACTAGAATCTTCTAAAATATTCATTTTTCTATGCTCTTCTGCATTTTTCAATGATTTCATGCATTGAAAATGCATTACATTTTCAGGACTTAATGCATTCAGATGAGATAGTTCTAAACAGCTACCAAAAGTTGTCCTTTTAAAGTAATGGTCTCTATTTATAAATAACTTTAAGACAGATGCACAAAATTAGATAATGAGTCTTGTCTTGGTGGCGAGAAGAAAATAAAGTGCCTACATTTTGGAGATAGAGTGCATTAGCTCTTTTAGGCCATCTGTGTATTGTTAAGAACTCTCTTTCAATGCTCAGAAAAAATTAGAATAGTCTCACAGAATAAAATGATCTGATTGTCCATGGTTGGCTTGGTCATTTTGGCTGAGTTAAATATCATGGTCAATTGTTGCATACTTGATTTGGCCATGATGATAGGTGAGATGTGGGTGGACAGAATTACTTAATTGACTAGAATACTGTTAGCATTGTATAAACATATTTAATTTTAATAAACATTAGCTGAGCTCCCTTTATGTTCCAGATTATACACGAGGGACACAAAGATCCATGACCCTAAATCCTCATTAATTAGTAACTAATAGTTGAGAGGCAGATTGGGGGACAAAAAGAAATATATAAACTATAGCACAATGCTATATTCTACTAGCATTAAAAACAAATTGCTCTGGGATAACAGAGGAAGAAGAAACTAATTTTGACTGAAGTTATTGGATGGAATAAAATTGTGTGCAAATTCACAAAAATATGCTTAAAATTTGCTTAAGAACATTGAAGGTACATCAGGAGTTTTAATCATCAATGATGAGCAAAGGCAAAGGCATGGTGTGAACATGCATGCCACGTCTGAGCAGTCCAGAGGTGAGCAGTCCAGAGGCCTGGGCCATAAACAGGCTTGATGAATGTGATTAATAGTGGAGTAGATCGAGACAAGTAAGCATGTTGGAGCCAGACTTTGAAGGACTTTAACTTTGTTGCTAGAGGAAGTTGTTGAAAAAAGTCAGCCTGGGGTGTGTACATTGGCTACTATTAGCTTCTCTAACTATTACAGGAAAGAGATGAGATCAGGTGAGAACTGATGATTTACAAGCAGAGATAGAAGGAAATGGAGAAAGACCAGAGGGGCTCCCTTAGGCAGCGCAATCAGTGGATGGGTTGGCTGGTGGTCCGATCAGCAGTAATGGCTGAGTTAATTAGGTGTCTCTATCCCTGCTGTCTTCCATCCTCAAGAAGACTAGATTGGGGTTTTTCAGAACATGGCAGTGTCAGGGTTCAGCAGGGTGAGAGAAAGCAGCAGAGAATCTTGAGACCTGGCTTGAAAGTAGTGCAACGATATTTCTGCTGCATTTTATTAGCCAAAACAAATTAGATAGCTGGAGGAGATTCAGGGGGAAATAAAATTGACCCCACCTTTTTAATGAGAGGGGTTTTACAGAAATTGTGACAAATTTTTATCTTCCACAGATCCCTAAAAAGTGCTTAGAATATAGTAAGTACTCAATAAATGGTTGTCGAATGCATGCATAAATAGAGAGAGTGGGTTAGAGCTCTGAAAAAGAAAGATAAAATATTGGCACAGCTGCTATTGGAAATGGGAAAGGGAACCAATCACAGATAAGTAAAAAGAATTACTGAGCAGCACTGACAGTTGAGCTCAGCTTGAAAACTATAAATTTGTTTTAGAGCCAATTTTCTCCAATTGCATTTGGTAGCTTGGGAGCAAGTCCACAGAAACAGATGGTTGGGTTGATCCAGGTTAGGGATGGGCACTCTTCAAACTAGCAGTAGTGGGAGACGAAGTCTGTCCAATTTGGTTCTGTGCCTCCACAACTCTACTCACTCAGGGACTGGTCACTAATATTGAATGGCATACTCTGCAACCTAATTGTTCTCTCTCAGTTTGTCCGCTGTTTGATACCAACCTTCTACATTGATTTCCAAAGTAATTCAGTTGAGGCTGTGACCTATAGGATTCAAGCCCAGAGTAAAGCACAGATACACACGTACACACAAAATGAGGAATTCCATTTGTATTCCTTGGAAGGCATAAATGAGTTTCAACTTTTGAACTTTTTACTTTCTCTTGTAATTTTCTTATATACTGCTGGAGCCTCCTATTTCCAACTACCACTCCTCCCCTCTGTCACTCTAGCCCTCAAGAGGAACTGTCCTGTTCATGTTCCTATTACTTTCTCTCAACTCAAATTATTGAGTTGAATAATTTGTTTCCTTCTCTTGGCTTATTAGACCTTTCCTTCCATTTTGCATCACACAAGTCTAGGAAAAGATTTGGCAGAATTAAGCTTGTTTCCAAAGGTTGAAATGAGGGTGAGAAAGGGGAATGTGAGGGGATGTTCAGTCAATAACTACAGGGCCCTTTTAGGTAGCAAGGAGAGTGCTGAAGACTGTGATTACTTCTATATTAACATTTTTTTCTTGGTTTTTACCAGTCATACTAATTTTACCTCCTATCATTGTACTTGATGTTTTGGATCCATCTTTATTTCTTTGTTTTTCCTTGTCCAAGATGTATTACCAATTTCTCTTTGTCACATGGCTTACAGTCAATTTCTGTTTTGCTCAGGGTTCCTAACCTGAGTCAAATGCCTGCCTCAACCCATCCTCCTCCTTTCCTAATCAGCAGCCCTATAAAACAGCCAGGAGGGAATGAGTATACTGATGAATCAAGAGTCTGGCACTTGGATAAAAGACACTGAATCAGAAGAGCTCAGAAATTGGAGAAGTAAATGACTATTTAGTCGGGTAGTGGGGTTGCCTAGGATGATGACAGGCACAGACTACAGGAAGAGAAAATCTATAAATTAACTTCCAATGTTTTCAAAGAATATCAGAAGATACACTGGATATTAGTAGATACTGGATTGGGTGGGTAAGAGAGCAATCTCAATGGATGGAGTGTTTCAAGGAAGCAATAAAGATGATGGAACAATGCATGGAAACAGCTGTGGGGAAGAAGGAAATGGATGATCTGACTCCTTGATATAAGAAACTGAGGGCATACAGGGGAGCAACTCTTACCATTGGAGGGTTAGAAGGAAGTGATAGAATCTTGAAAAAGTTAAATCGACGTGAAGGCAGTATTTCAGAGAAAAGATTTTTTCCCTTAATTTCTAAGTCACCACTGCTCATGGCCAACAGCAGCTCTCTTCAGGCATTGTGCTATCTCTGAGAGTAGTCATGGAAATCTGAGTTGCTACTTTTAGGCTGCAGATTTTAGGATAACAGTAAGAAGATATATTATCTTCAGTTCTAAGAATGTTACTTTGTTGGGCATTTTGTGACTCTATGGGGAATCTTTTAGTATAATTCTTAATTCATTATTTTATCAAATTATTATTGACTAGGAACAGAAATGGATGCTGGGGATATAAAGAAAAATAAAATAAGATTCTTGCCATTAAGCAACTTTTGTATCTTATTAACGTAAAAGACAAAGAAACAGATAATTAAAAATAAACCGTGAGTCATTTGATAGAGGTAAGCATGGGGTACTATGGGATCACAGAGAAGAAGAACCAGTGTCAGGTACATGAGATAGGGTTAAAAATGATCAAAAAAGAAGAAGATGTGCACGTTTGTAGGGAGTGTTTGTGTGTGTGTGTGTTAGGGAAGGGGAGAGGACTGAGGTCTAGGGGCAAGAGGGAACACATTAGTCAAATTAACTGTATTTAAACCCTACTTCATCGTAGGGAATCGTAGACTAAATATTTGAATCAAATTTAACTGAATCTCCAGTGTGACAAGACTTTCCATTCTTTACTTTCACAAGAGAAGTAGAGCCAAGCCCAAGTTCACATTTTGGCAAGTGATCCTGTGTAAACTGTGCTGCTCCCTGAGCTAACCCTCTCCGAAGCTAGGAGGACACTTGAGCTATTGACTCAATTTGATCACAGGACAGCTCCAAGGAAACCAGTATCAACATACGTCTCTTTGAGCACTCAAGAATAGCTTTTCCATTTTCTTTATTTGAATGGGTCTTGTGTCTTAAATCAGGACAGGCCAGTTTGAGAATTATCTGATTATGGTATGAATTATTAAAAAGCCTCTCTCACATAAAAATGGTTAGTTCACCTCTCTATTTTAGTGCTAACCACACATGGAGAACAAATAATAGCAGCGTTGTATAGCAGGCGTTTTGGGAGGTGAATTCAGAGCATTATAGGAGGCTTGGCTGGTTATGATGCTTCAGTCAACTTGGATTGCTAAGAAGGTAATTTATGTGACTTCTACTTATGTTACTGAAACTACAGGACTGTTCTCCCCCTATTCAAACTTTCAGAATGAATAGTGTTGCTTGCAGTGGGTAGTTCTACTTGTGCTGAGTTATTTATGTCTCCTGAAAATAGAGAACAGGAGATAGCAAACCTTTTATCTTATGTTCACTATAATTTGGACAATTGCAGCGCAGTTTCAGTTCTTGGTCTGTAGTACTTGGTGGGACACCAGAGTTGCATTTGTGGCACAACAAATACTTAAAAAAGGATGAAAGAAGGAAAACGGATAAGAATTTGGTAAGGAACCAATTTTTAGTTGTTAGGACTTTCCTTTTTAAAGATAAAGAAAGATATAGTATTCAACTTTCAAAAAAAATATTTTATCTTTCACAAGCTTGGTAAGGTGAGGAGGAGAGAGTTGAAATTAACAGACAGAAAAGGATTCTTAATGAAAAGACTAAATATTTTCACCTTAGGCGAACATGAGTCAAGGCAGTTCTGTCCACTAGAAACTGTTGCAATAATCTGTTTTTTTGAGACTTAAAAAAAAAAAAAAACCATTGACATTAGCTGCTGAGTACCTACAAAAGAGTGCCAGCTTTTCAGAACTGTAATATTGTTAGTTAAGCAAGGAAGAAGCTATAGTGAGATAATTTCACAGGTTTCACTATCTGTAGTATTTATTCTGTCAGCCAATCAATTTTTAGTGAGCACCTACTGTGTATTTTCTTGTTAGGAGAGGATAGAGCTATGAATAAAGATAAAATATCCGTTCTTAGGGAACTTTGAGTCCAATAGGGAGAGAGATAACACACCAATAATAAATTAATTATGATTGTGAATATGTACTATAAAGAATAAGAACATAGATATAGGAACATGTGCAACAGATTGAAGGAAGAGTACTGGGGAGAGGGAGAAAAAAGAGCACCTAAATAAAGATGTCTGTACATGCAAAGGGCCTGGGATAAGAAGGGATATGATTTAGCTTTTTAGAAGATTGAATGAAGGCTTGCATGGCTAAAGAAAGGAAAATAGGAAGGAGAGTGGTACGAGGTAAATTTGGAGAGATAGGGAGGGGCTAAATTATGCAAAGCATCATGAACATGACAGAAAAGGGGGGGTTTTCAGAGGCTTTAAGCAGGGGAGCAACTGATAAACAGTATAATTTAATGGAATTTTAATAAAGCATACTTCTGTTGATTATGGAAGTAATTTTTCTTTAGGGTTTTTTTTTCCCTACTGAAGACATACTTTTACAATTTAATTTTTTATTCTAATTTGTTTTGCAGATAGTAAAGAAGATAATTTGTATGTAATTGAAGGACCACGTATTTCTTAGCTTGAAGTCATTGTGATGGATAAGAAGTTATAAATAGCAAATTTTCTGATAGATTTAGTTATCTGTCATATTGAGATTTAGAAGTTGCAGATCCCTTATCAGTGACCAAATACCAAATACCAGAAATGGAACCAGAGAAATTGTTAATTAAAAAAGTAATATGTAGCTGTGATGGAAATGAGGCAAACATCAAAATTTGTCTGCAAATACCTACAAAACCCAAAATACATGTATCACAGATATTTTTAGTTCTAAAGGAGAAGTGAAATTTCCAAAGGCTGCTAATGCTATCTGAACACCTTGTTCAGTTCAATACAGATGAGGACTCAATATGCCATTATACAGGGAGGTCCCCTAGAAAAATGCTTCATACTGGATTAAAGACAGGCAGTCCAAACTCTAATATATGTGAAGGGCTCTCCAAATTTTGTCATCCCAGCTGATAGTAACCCCAATGTTCAGATTTTCTAGAATCTGTTATAAATGTTCTCTTGCATTCTAGATATACTGAAGCTTTTTAGACAACCACATGACTCATTCTTGTTTTAAAAAATATGACTGTTATATCTCGTGGCATCAAGAATTCTCCTTTCTTCCCAGCTGTCACCAGCTAGAATTTGTCTCTTCTTCTATCTCATCCTGAAAACCTGAAATCAAATCCCTGGAACTCCAATTCATGAATTAAATGTCCAATATAACTTGCTTCTGTTATTTTCTTTCTTTCATTCTCTCTGGAGATGACACTCTCCTTAGTCTTTTAGTCCTTCTAAACCTAGCTATACAAATTCAAAAGTGGCCTAAGAATATGTTTAGAAAATAAAAAATATCAAAAATATTAAGACTAGCTCATAGGTTGAAGGCATTTTATTCCCGGTTTTCTTAATATTACTATTGGTTAAATATCTCAGGAAATGTTAATCATGCCATGAACCTAATTTGGATTGCAGAAGAAGTAGGGGAGCAAGCTATTAATATGTTTCACTTTGTGATGGTCCAAGGAAGAAATATCACTCATGAGGAGCTATAGGCTGGACAATCTCTAAAGCACTATGAAGAAAATGATGATGCTAGTGATCGAATAACTACCATCATAGAAAGCTTATTTTGTACTATCCCTATGCTAAATGCTTTATAGACATCATCTGATTTCATCTTCCCAACAACTATGTAAGACTGTATTAATATTGGAGATGAGGAAACCGAGGCTTAGAGAAGTTAAAGCAACTTTTCTAAAGTCATTCCATGAGTAAATGGATGAACCAGAATTCTATGATTGTTTGGTCTGACTCCAAAGTCTATACTGTGAATGTCTAACTATCAAGGGGATAACAGGGGAACTAATCAATGGCCAAGAAATGTCCCTGGAGGTTGCAGAAAAGTCTTACTCCAGGGGGTATCTTATTTATTTTACTCTATACTGTTTGATCATTCTCTGTCCCCAATCTCTGAAGCTGAGCTTGCTGTGGTATGAAAAAACACAATGACTTACAATAATCTCTCTGGCAGAGCCTGTGGTTTTAGAGTTATAGTGAGCAGAGTATGCAAATAAAACAGAACATCCTACTGAGACACAAGTTCAAGTAATGATGATGCAAAGAGCCAACAAGGCAAAATGGTTCCTGGCCCTGGCAGGAAATCACATGATGAGGTAAGGAAGCAGCTTTTTAACAAAGCTCTTGGGCAGACAAGATAGGGAAGCTTGTGTTAGCATCCATCTCTCCCAATGGCAGTCATCAATTATACCTTTGCTATGGTGTGTAAAAGACTCACATGCATCAGATATCATAGCCAGGAAACAGTATTCTGTTCAACATGAACAACAGAGATCTTAAATGTTATTTCTACAAGGACCAGGAACTTTACTACAGTTTTGGTGTCAGGATCTGTTGTTAAATAAACTGATGTCTGTGAAATGCCTCTTAGTGCTTGAACAGTCAAGAACGCTATAATTATGTGTTTCTTCTGGATTTCTACCAATCAATGATAATGAAAGGTAATTTCTTAAGACCAAAATCTTGATTTCAGATTAAGATTACATCTGTGTGTGTGTGCAGTGGGATATGAGACAAGCAAAATGTTAGTTTCTTTCCTTTCTCCATAGCTCATGAAGCCCACCTGTCATGCCATAAGCAGCAAGTTCAGGGTTTTGGGAGGACTTCTGGCTGACCTTTTTGTTCTGTTGGCCTCTACCAATCCCCTACTACGAGAAAATTTAAACAAAACAACCTGCTTTTGCCTGAATGACCCAGGTAACAACCTACTTTAGCTTGAACTGCTTAGATATTTCAGCTAAAAATGGCTTATTTCCATGAGTCACCTGGATAATTGCCTTACTCTGCTGGCCTGCTTAGCGGGGTGGGCCAGCAGGTGTTAAGTGCAAGTGTCGGTGAGGACCTCATTGTTTTCAGCTCTACGGAGAGCACTGAGACAGTTGTTTTAGTGCCTGCAAAAGTGCATCTTAGATTCACTTTCAGCCTGTGAACCCCCTTCTTTTAGATGGATCATCTATGTCATATGACAAAGAAACTCCCTTCTGTTTTGTAAGAACAATTTGTGTGTGTGTGTGTGTGTGTGTGTGTGTGTGGTTTTGTGGTTTTGAAGAAACAGTAAATCAGAGAATACTTAAATATTTACTGACAGAGCATTGTGGAGGATACAAAGGGAGAGAAAGACAAGATTTCTTTCTCAGGATGTGGCTACTCAGGGAAAGTAGACCATATGAACCATTGGAAAGTGCTTATGTGTTTACTGTTGACCTGTTTGAAGTGTAATTAGTTGTAGAAGGATACGTCATTATTGGAGAAGAACAAGATAGCTAAAGAGATCTCTGGGAAGACTAGCCTTGATTACTAGAGGTACAGGTAGATTTGTCTCTCTCTCTCTCTCTCTTTTTTTTTTTTTGCAAATTTATTATATTGCTTATTTTTACAAAATAAATTATCCCAGGATAGCATTGCCAAAGAGAGAGAGCTGTCTGTCGTAGTTAGAGGGTAACTCAGAGTTCATGGTTAAACAAAAGAAAGACAGCAGACAACTTTGGCTATAATAACACTTGAGGTATTTAGAAAAAAATCCACTGTATACTTTACTTTTATGACTGAGTGTTTCAGATGCTTTTAAGAACACAAAATAAATAGAAAACATTCAGAAAAAAAAAAAAAACCTGCCTCATGTGGAATGGTCAATGTTGAAAAACTAAATCTTACATGATTTTTCTTGAAAATTTATTTATATGTGAAGAAATATTTATGCCTTAAGTTTAATTTAAAACTTCAATTTTTATGCTTCGATGTCATGAAATAACAAAGCAAAACAAAGCAATGTTTTCTATGTTTTTCCTCTCCCCCCAGGATTAAAAAATTAAGTGGGGCAAAGTTGTGTGTGTGTGTGTGTGTGTGTGTGTGTGTGTGTGTGTGTGTGCGCGTGCATGTGTGTGTTTTAAACGGAGGTTTGAACTTTGATGTAAAAGCTTGCTATTTCTATGCTTACACAGTTTAAATTCTTTGGCATGGAACTTTTAGGCTTGAGATAAATGTCATGAACATGATTTTGAAGGTCAGGCTGGTGAACCACCAAAAATGTCTGACAGCTCCAAAAGGGGCTATTTACATCTGGCTCATAGCATTGTGCTCTCTGCTGTGATGAAGTGAGGTTGAATAAATGGAGCAGTGTGAACAGAACCTCAATAGAAGTTGGCATTTGACCCCAGAGGCCTTTATGCCTCTTTTTATCCTCCATCCCCTCCTGCCTCCCACCATGTGGGAAGAACAACCATAAAAGTCCACTGGCTTTCTGCAGGAACACTTGGCCTGGTTTCTCTGTAATACCTGTTTATATATGAATCAACCCAAAATTAACTTTGGGAACAGCAGGATATTCTTGACCTTGTGATTCAAGTACGACATGCGCTAGAATATATGATTAACTAGACTTCTTGGTAAATGGGTTGTTCTATTTAGTTGGATTTCTGGTTATTTAACAGTGAGTTCTATGACTACATTTTATTTCAACTTTTGTTATTGAATAGGCATTCTAAAATGTATTAGTGAGCTTTCTTGTGGTTGGAATTATGGCACTTTCTTGATGATTCTGATCTTATAATGTACTTGGATCATCATTCCAAACATCAGTAATTTAAGGATCCTAAAAAAAAATGTAGAAGGAAAACAAGGCTAATTGCTGAGGGCCAAGATTGAGAAAAATGAGATGGATTAGCATGGTCAGGGAACAGTTTAGTTTTAGGTAACTGCAATTATACTTCAGGTTCATTTCCTGAAAACTGGTTACAAGCTTTTAATAATGTACTCTCTTATCATTTAAGCTGGATTTTAATAGAAAACCCTAAAACATTTGTCATAGTTTAGCATGAGACCATCTTTTCTAAAAAGTAGAATAAATTTTTTTCTGGTGCTAAACTCATTTTGATTAAAGGGAAACATATGCAAACTAGGTGAAAGTTGTCTGGAAAATGATTATGAAATCGTCTAATGTTCTATCTGAGATACATAGAGCATTTTCCTAAAAGTAAAAAAATGTCACCAGTTTTAAAAGCCTAATTTTGTTAAGTGCAGGCAGAAAAGATTAAGGAATCTGCAGTCTGAGTTACCCTTTGTCACTAACCTTTGGTTTGTAGGCTGAAATAAGTATTAAAATAAACAAAACTGCTGAACTGTGGTGTTTTAGCAGACAGAAATGGGTAGCTTCAGGGAACAGCAAAATGGATGCAGAGCACTCTTAAGAGATTACTTGTAAATCCAGATATATGTCAGACTATTAGAATAATTAAATTTTCAGTGAACCAGGAAGAAAAAAAGGAAAGGCTCTGTTTGCATTTCTTGAAGCGTAGTGTATAACTCTATGCAGAGTTTTAAATGCAGTTCAGCAAGGGACCCTAAAGTGTCTACCATGAATAAACACTAAGAATGAATGAAGTTTTTTAAAACTGAGATATCTATCTCTGTCTCCTGTAACACAGTCATTCCTTTGGTCTTCTGAATGGCATGCCTAATTTAAAGACACTTGAAAAGCATTGGAAAGCTACTAAGATTTAAGGCACTGTTTACTTAAATCAAGTGTAGATTAGGAATGTGGAGTTCATACAGTGATAAAAAAAAACACAAAACAAACAAACAAACAAACAAAAAACTAGGATAAAGAGAAGTTCTCTGACAGAGGGGTCAGAGTATTGATGTTGGAGACAGACAGACCTGAGATTAGAAATCATTTCTAACACTTTCTCACTGTGTGACCTTGGGCCGGTTACAGTTTTAGTGAATTTCAGTTTTCTTCTATGTGAAATGGATAAGTTGTAATGACTAAATTATATCTATATAATTTTCTGTATATTAGCAGCTGTAAATCTATTTTAAATACTTGGTAAAATATAAGTACCCAATATTTCCTTTAAAATGTTTATGTGTTTTTTAAATTAATGTATCATTAACAAATAAAATTGTAAGATATTTAAAGTGTACAATGTGATCATTTGATATACATATGCATTGTGAAAACATCCCCCCTATTGAGTTACTTAACACATGCATCACCTTATATATTTACTGTTTTTTTCTTTTGGTGAGAACATTAAAGTTCTCTCTTAGCAAATATCAATTATGCAACACAGCATCAACTATAGTCACCTTCTTATACATCTTATAACTGAAAGTTTATATCCTTTTACCAACTTCTTGCATCCCCCATTCCAAGTCCCTGGCAACTACTTTTCTATTCTCTGTTCC